>NW_028324159.1:9257798-9558097 GCF_054372755.1 Phalangium opilio | reverse complement strand
TATAATTGTAATAGTGCAACACAAACAGAAAACTTGAGTGAGTTGCCCCACAATAACGCATACCTAAACCTTAATTGAAGTACAGAAAATCCAAGTGATTAGCCCCTCGTTTCCCTGACCTAAAAAATAATTACCTGGGCCGTAATGCTTACGTTCATAAATTTACTTATGTTAAAATTTTAATACACTGTATTAAAAGTATAAAGATACTAGATATTTCATTTCGCTTTTAAAATTATTTTCACTTTCTGGAGAAATACACGTACATTCTGGGATCGTGATAAACACCGCCTTAACACCATTCAAAAAATATACCATCAGTATATACTTGCTTTTTCATTTAAAGTTAACCTCGATTTCGTTGAATGTTTAAATAGAGGAGCGAGATTGAATGCATGAAATCCTTATTGTCGACGGGTGACAGATACTTTAAAGGGAGTTTAACAGCTTCCATTATATAAACGCAATCCAATAATCGTTTCATTCGCTTTAGATATATCGAGAAAACGTAAAACAAAATTCACTATCATTAACCTCACTTGTACAATTAAGTGAAATGCTTAAACTTACTATTACAATCCCCTTCCATGTAAAACAAGATGGCCCATGGGCTCGGCCTTAATACTAATTTTACACGTCTCACGTGTCCCCCCATATAGTTGATCTCCCTAAGGTATTACTAAAATAAATCGTACAACTAAAAACATTTCTGAAACACAATCGTGTTTTCTCTTAATTTCTAATAACGTCACATTACAATTAATATGAATGAAACTAACCGAACCTAACCATCCAGCATAATCTGATGTATCACGCGCTCAAAGTGCGCGAAAATTATCATCTTCCTTCCTTCACTCAAAAAGACGCCCCCTCTCCCTCTTCCCCCTCTCACTTATATAACAGGCAGGCAGTTCTCTCGCTCTAGTCTCTACGTCGCGCTTTCATTCGTTTCTATCGGAGCTTCTCTCTCTCCAAATCGTGTACGCTTTCTCCGTATCGTGTACGCGTCCGGCGCAGGGACAGGGACAGGCGCTTGGGCCCTTAAAAAAAAGAACAAAACATATCACTTCACCACAATCCTCTTTCATTCACTGTCCCTTCAATGACGAACCAAAGATTTACACTACTTCTACGAGAATGACAGCAGGGCAGGTCAAACTAAGAGCCTCATCGTAGATGTACATGATACGATGTGGCTAAAAATCAAAAAGCGAAGATAACTTTTCTGGCTAGTCAAAAAGTTTTAACACGAAAGTGTTAACCTATTTTCCATTTTGTAGAATATTGTAAAAATCAGATGCCAAAATGTTCGTCATCCTTGTGAAACATTGTCTAAAGTAAATTGTTTTGTAGGCCTAGATCAAAATATTGTAATAATGGTATTTTAATATTATGGGAACCTTATTTCGGGGCCCCTCTGAAATTTACGGGTAGGCTGTAGCCTACCCAGTCTACCCCCTGGTGGCGCCACTGTGTGAGGAGGAAGCTGTTCATGCTTGTAGTACTTGAGAAGCACTGAGCCTTTGATTATCCCTCGAGATCTTTCGGATAGACGCTATTAAAGTCGTCAATGCCATCGAAAGCTCCGTGAATTTCCATTGTCGACTCTTCACTGCAATCATAGTATTCGTTAAAATCGTTCAGAGTATGAAATTTTTAATTTCTTAACTTCAGAGACAGGTGGCCAGTACAGCTGAACCCTGTTGCGGGCTGCCAGTCGCGCAAGCAGATCAAGGCAACTGCACACCAGTTGAGAAGTGATCTGACACTGGTTCAGTGCTTCCAAGGTGGCCTGACTGTCAGATCTGGGAGCACGGCAGTGCTCCCTGCCAAGTCGAGCACTGACATCCTTTTCTCGAAGCAACTCACGGTACTTTTAAGACCGCTGTATCTTCGTGATGGGTATAGGTAAAAGTCTGAAATTTCGCTTGCCGCGAGGACTGTTCAACCTAGCTATAGTTTCCAAATTTCAAGTTCCTACCGTATATACTTTTCGAAAAATCGCCGGTGAAATTTACCTTATTTTGTCACTCACTCACTCACTCACCGATCATCAAAATTCTAAGGTACTTCTAAGGGAGATAGAAACTTCAAATTCGGGATTTAGTATTCATTTATTTTATAAAGCACAGAAAAATTAAAACATTCCGAAATTTTTATAAAATTGTTCTTTAGTTCTTGATTTTTAAACTAGATGGCGCTGCTAGAAATAGTGTGGGTTCTTGATGAAAGCATGGACGAACCATTACTGAAGGACGGATGACAGCCCTTAGAGCCCCATACTAAGCGGTTAAACAACCAATGTTAAGCTTACTTACCCTTTTCAGCCCCAAAATAGAGGGGGGTTAAACTTATGAAAAATACTGAGTCAAATCCCGGAAAAAGCTAGCGTCATCTAGACAAAATAAGACGTTAGCTGCTTCCCTCTTTAGAACGTTAATTCCCCCATATGCCCCCACTAACTTTCTCCCCCCCCCCCCAAAGTAGAGGGGGGTTAAACTTATGAAAAATACTGAGTCAAATCCCGGAAAAAGCTAGCGCCATCCTGACAAAATAAGACGTTAGCTGCTTCCCTCTTTAGAACGTTAATTCCCCCATATGCCCCCCACTAACTTTCTCCCCCCCAAAATAGAGGGGGGTTAAACTTATGAAAAATACTGAGTCAAATCCCGGAAAAAGCTAGCGCCATCCTGACAAAATAAGACGTTAGCTGCTTCCCTCTTTAGAACGTTAATTCCCCCATATGCCCCCCACTAACTTTCTCCCCCCCAAAATAGAGGGGGGTTAAACTTATGAAAAATACTGAGTCAAATCCCGGAAAAAGCTAGCGCCATCTAGACAAAATAAGACGTTAGCTGCTTCCCTCTTTAGAACGTTAATTCCCCCATATGCCCCCCCCCACTAACTTTCTCCCTCTGCCATACGTCCTTCAGTATTATTTCGTCCAACCGAAAGTTAAATGCATATTAACGCTAATAGCAGTAGTAGTTTAAAAGAAATGTGTCATAACTGATGCCACATTATATTAGTATATAGTGTACTAATCTTTTCTGCATATTCTCTGGGGGTCGAAAGGAGTAATTCAGCGTAAATATGGATAAACGTTAGCAATTATATTGGCTAAAACGAAGTTAACCTAGTTTTCATTTAACTACTTTTTTACCAACCGTTTGTCTCGAAATAAATGTTTTTTTTTAACTACCGAAGTATAACGAGAGGGTCTTGTCAACTATTTTTTACCTATACCGTTTGTCTTGAAATAAATGTTTTATTTTATAAAGAATGGGACAATTAAAAAACTGGAAATTTTTAGATGATTTTCAATTCAATATTTCGCTGTAGTTTGCTAGTGATTTAAACGTTGCTTGCTTTGCTTGGACGTGGTTTCTTTGCTTGCTCGTTGATTTCGTTGCTTGGACGTGGTTTCTTTGCTTGCTCGTTGATTTCGTTGCTTGGACGTTCATTGGATTATTCAACGACCGTGTAAGTTACAATAGTTTCAATGGATTCTTTCGGTTTTACCATGAAATGGCGTTTAAAATGGGTTTTTATTTACGGACTATTCTGATTTGTTTGCTAGTGATTTGGACGTTGATTGCGTATTTTTCACGTTGTTTGAATTGAAGCTATAGAAAAGCCGTAATATTAGTTTGCTAGTGATTTGAACGTTGGTTGCTTTGCTTGCACGTTTATTGCATTGCTTGCACGTTCATTGGATTATTCAACGACAGTGTAAGCTACCATAGTTTCAATGGATTCTTTCTTTCTTATCATGAAATAGCGTTTAAAATGGGTTTTTATTTACGGACTATTCTGATTTGTTTGCTAGTGATTTGGTCGTTGATTGCGTATTTTTCACGTTGTTTGAATTGAAGCTATAGAAAAGCCGTAATATTAGTTTGCTAGTGATTTGAACGTTGGTTGCTTTGTTTGCACGTTTATTGCATTGCTTGCACGTTCATTGGATTATTCAACGACAGTGTAAGTTACCATAGTTTCAATCAGGAATGTATGGAGGGGTTGGAATGGCTAAGGTCAAATCCTAATCGGCGTGAAATGATCTTGGAAACCACTGGCGTGGCTTAATTTACACTAGTGACGTCTTAGCGTGACGTAAAAATCGTATTTACCACTTAAATTATTTTCATTCATTCATTGGCTGCCAAAAAACTTGTTTGCTATAATTCTCCACCCTCTACCCTAGGTCCTCTGCCTAGGCTGAGAGAATCTAATATGAACGCGAACGGCGGCGAATCAGCGCATTTAACTTTAAAAAATCTAAAAGGTCACTTCTGCCATGCCTTTTTTAACGAGTCATTACATTTTTCGCCTTTGGTAGACAGCTAAATAGACGTAGGGGGAGGAGCTACACTTGCCTTATGTTTCCACTATCAGGGGTACAACGAGAGCCCCCATAGCCATTCCAACCCCTCCATACATTCCTGTTTAAATGGATTCTTTCTTTCTTGCCATGAAATGGCGTTTAAAATGGGTTTTTATTTACGGACTATTCTGATTTGTTTGCTAGTGATTTGGACGTTGATTGCGTATTTTTCACGTTGTTTGAATTGAAGCTATAGAAAAGCCGTAATATTAGTTTGCTAGTGATTTGAACGTTGGTTGCTTTGCTTGCACGTTTATTGCATTGCTTGCACGTTCATTCAATTATTCAACGACAGTGTAAGTTACCATAGTTTCAATGGATTCTTTCTTTCTTATCATGAAACGGCTTTTAAAATGTGTTTTTACTTACGGACTATTCTGATTTGTTCGATAGTGATTTGGACGCTGATTGCGTTGTTTTCACGTTGTTTGGATTGAAGATATAGAAAAGTCATAGTATTAGTTTGCTGGTGATTTGAACTTTGGTTGCTTTGCTTGCACGTTGGTTGCTTTGCTTGGACGTTCATTGGATTGCTATCTATATTCTATTGTTTGTTCTTTACATACCGACGGACATAAAAATGAATAGAGCTATAGAAACTGAAACTTTATTCCTGAATAATGATGATCCCACTCCACACCGAGTGGTTCCTATGCCTGGAGATGGTTCATGTCTCTTTCATTCAATATCATTTTCTGTGTTTGCGAACCTTGAGTCGTCGTATGACATTAGGCGTGCGATAGTGAACTATGTGTTTGAGCATTGGGATCAGATGCACCTTTATACGTGTGACGAGCATGGAGACCCTTACAATAACGCTGATCTGTACGCGACGGCAATGCTGCAAGCTTCCACGTACGGATCTGTATCTGAACTTATGGCGGCCGCTGCTTTGTATCCCTACACTTTCGAGGTGTATCAAAATGGCCATTTGAGAGGACATTTTGGTGATAATCGTGGGAACCCAGTGAAACGTTTACGTTTCTCTGGCAATTTTTTAAGAGGTCATTTTGAAGTGCTCATCCCTCTCCCTAGTTCTTCTCTAACGACTAATGAAGCTTTCACGCCAGTTGATAAGTCTTCCAAACATATTGGGATTGGGAGACCCAAAAAGATTAAAAGAGGAAGGCCTAAAACCTCAGAAATGACACGTTCTCAACAACTTAAACAAGCAGCTTACCACTATCGGCAAAACAACCCTGAAAAACGAAAAGATACACTAGCTCGTTATACTTCTTCACACCCGGAAGTTAACAAGGCAGCAGTAGCGCGCTACACTGCTTCGCATCCGCAAGTCAATCGTCAAGCCGTAGCTCGCTACACTGCTTCACATCCGGAAGTCAATCGCCAAAATGTAAGGCGCTACACTGCTTCGCATCCGGAAGTTAATCGTGAAGCTGTGGCGCGTTACAACGACTCACACCCTGAAGTTAATGTTGAGTCAGTCCGAAGAAAAAGATCAAGCAACAAACTACAGTTGCAATTGAAAAATTTGGAAAAATTTACTCAAGCTCTAACTATAAAAATTAAGGACAGGTTGAAAGCAGAAAAATTAATAAAATGGACGGTTCACACTAGAAAATTGGCTCTGGGGAACTTTAACAAAACAGTTGAAAAATTAAGACAAAAACTAAAAATATCATTAGAAAAACTGACCGCATGTCCTGCGGATAGTACTTTAAGTGACAAATTAGAAGCTTTTCTTGGAAAATCGGAGCACCGGGATAACCAGGAGCCATATTATGCACACGAATCATACAAAGTCTATGAAGCTAAAGATAAAGCTATTGAAATTGATAATGCGGGCAAAGCGGTCTTTGGACACGTCAAAAAAGATTCCAAAGGTCTAGTCTGGGCTTGTTGTGATGATTTGTGCGCGTTAGATGAAAACGTTATTGTACAATTAAAAAAGTGTTTCGCAAACTGGGTGAACAAAACCACAGTTCAGTATTACTCATCAATACAAAAAGGACAACTGCTTAAATCTATAGCTTATGTCAAAGGTGTAAAATCGCATTTTCCACGCCTCAGAACAATAATAAGAGAAATGTATGAAGTACAGAGCATTTGTATGCTTTTGAAGAATATAGATGAATCGTTACAAGCGACAGACGTCGAAAAATTGAAGGAATATGGAAAGCAACAAACAGTTGGAAGTACGGTTATGGAAAATATAAATTCCAATGAAATTATGGAAGATGATATCATAGAGAAGCATAGAAACGCTTTCAAATCCTTTAAACTCAAGTGTCTTGATACTCCAAAGCTTGAGTGCATGTCATGTATCAAACTTTGTTGTTCAAGAGATGTTTCATCTATAGAACGTTTACGAAAACCTATAGACACTAGTGTTTGGAGCTATCTACTTGACTACTACAAAAAAAATAAACTAAATTACAGTCTGCACATTTGTCATTCGTGTTTACGAAAAATTCGAGCAAATCAACTGCCATCAACCTGTGTTTTGAATGATTTGTACGTTAGTGCTATCCCACCACAGATAAGCGTGTTAAATGACTATGAGAAGATTTTAATCCAGCGCGCCAAAGCATTTCAGGTCGTAATGTCAATGAATCCTGTCGCAAACAAACATTTGCCTAATCAACATTTGGTGAAAAAAGTAAAAGGCAGAACTTTCCACCTTCCATTGCCACTTGAAGAAACGCTTAAAAAGATCTGCCTGCCAGAAGATCCGATTAACATCAACCCTGAGCTCTATATCGTGGTTCGTGGTGTGCCAACAAAGTCAAAAATTGTGTGGGAAGATATTGTAGATATCAACAAGGTTTATGCTGCGTTAGAATACCTCAAAAGTGTAAACGCTCACTATTCTCAGATAAAACTTCCACGATCGCCTCATCAATTCATTAGCTCTATAAATGAAAATGTCCAACATATTGTGGACCGGCCAGAACTTCAGGTAGATGACGTTGTTGTGGGGGATGGTGCACTCCTAACCCAAATTACCATTGATAAAGAGAGGGATTATGACCAATACACCATTTACCCTTTGCATGAGAGGAGAAGAAACGTTCCAATTTCAGAGCTCTACCAAATGCTTAAGGTTAATGCTGCTCCCATTGATTCAAGAGATAAAGATTTAGATGTAAAGTGCTTCCCCGACCTTTATGTAGAAGGTAAATATGGCCAGTTTCAAGTTCGTCAGCAAAGATTAACATCAAGTGAATTTATAAAAGCTAGATTAATGTCAAAACACTGTCAGTTTCGCTTAAATCAACAATATCTCTTCTTTTTACTAAATGATGCTAATCTGCGTCAAATAAATTCTGGCATTTTCTATAAAATGAACTGTGTCAATCAAAAGGAACAAATTACAGCTCAACAATACTTTGAGATGCTTAATAAAGATGAGTTGGAAGGCGACCTAACTGCGATATTTGGTAGATTGAGGAACACCGAGCAGTACTGGAAAAAACCTCGAAACGATGTTAATTGTATGACGCAAAATTACGGGCCAGCAACGTGGTTCCTTACCATAAGTCCTTCTGAATGGATGTGGGATGACTTACGTGAATACATTATGGAAGTCAACGGTCCTGAAATGGCAAACAAAAGCGTTTCTCAGTTAGTTGCGCTTGACCCTGTCTCCACTTCCCGCTTCATTGAAAACAAGTTTAAAGCTATGTTGGATTTTATTACGTCATCAGATGCCCCGCTCGGTAATGTTGTACATTACTTTTGGAGACGCGAATATCAATCGCGTGGGGCGCAACATTTCCATTTAATGTTGTGGGTTAAAGACGCCCCTATCCTTCACGAGTCTTCACTTGCAGAGGTTGCGTCATTTATCTCTAAGTACGTAACTTGCGTTATACCCAACAAAAACCTTTCGCCAACTCTTCATCAGCGAGTCACGTCATACCAAACCCACAAACATAACAGCTATTGCATGCGAAAAAAGAAAACCAGAAAAGGTTTTGTATCAGTTTGTCGATTTGGATTCCCACGCCCAGTCACTGAACTCCTTACCATAAGAGATATCGTTGAATCAATTGCTGCGAGAAAAACGTTATCTTCCAACAGTCGACTCTACAGTATTGTTCGAAAAGAGGAATGCGTGATGGTTAATGACTACAATGCAGCAGTTTTGCTTGCGTGGAATGGAAATATGGACATTCAATATGTTGGTGAAAAAACCGCCATTTTAAATTATTACGTAACAAAATATACAACCAAAAGTGAGAAAACTCATGCAACTGATATGTTTGAGGACATAAACTCTACAAAAACGTTAAGAAGTCGTTTATTTAACATCGGTCTTAGAGTGTTGTCTAGCAGAGAGTGTGGAGCCCTGGAAGCTAGTGACACTCTGCTCGGAATTTCTCTCTATGGCACTGACCCCACTTCAACGATTAGATGGCTTGATGTCAACATTTATCGAAATCGCCGCGTTAAGTCTAAAGCTGATATGATGATGCTTGAACCAGAGTCTACTGATATTTATTACGAGTCTTGGATTGACGACTATTATCCTAATAGGCCCAAAGAATTAGAAAACAATAACTTGTATAGTTTCGCTGAAAACTATGATATAGTTAAATCGCGCCCAGTTTCTACCAAAGTCGAGTATTATGTTCTTGATGAGAGTAAAAGATTCTTGAAGAGAAGGGATAAGCCTTACCTCATTAACCATTATTTTTACGACGTAGAGCAAGTACCCGAAAAGTATTTCTTCTCATTGCTTCTTTTATTCAAACCATGGCGCTCCTTGGAACAACTGAAGATGGGTTGCGATACTTACACGGAGGCCTTTAATATAGCAAAAGATAATTTAAAGGAAGGTGTTGCTTATGGAAATTCACGGATGGAATTGAGGTACAAGATTCAAAACGCATTTGACATGATAGAGATGAAAGTGGCTGAAATTAACGAAGAGAGAGAAAACGTTCATGATGAGGGCCCCGAAAACCCCTTGGATTTCGAAGCTTTGGAGGCTGCAAATGCGATGAACAACTTTCAGGGAATCAATTTCGCGGAGGTTGAAAATTCTGATATTGATCTCCAAGGGATGATAGAAAAGCTTAATATTGATCAAAAAAGGGTGTTTGATATGATCACAAAAAAAATGGATAATATTAATGATATTGGTGTATTACGTTGCTTTATAAGTGGAACTGGCGGCACGGGAAAAAGCTTTTTAATCAAAACCTTTCAAGTCTGGGTTCAATTACATTTAAAAAAGAAGGTGGCGATCAGTGCACCAACAGGCATAGCTGCGTTTAATGTTAATGGGTTGACAATACATAGACTTTTGCAGCTACCTGTAGAACATAAACAAACGCCGAAATACAAGCCACTCTCGGATGAAGTCCTTCAAGTATTGAGATCCGATTTGAAAGATGTGGTACTGTTTATCATAGACGAAGTGTCGATGATATCCAATATTACTCTAACATACATTCATTTACGCTTGTCCGAGATATTCGATACTGCCGAAGACCAAGATGGATGGTTCGGTAAAAAACACATTCTTCTATTCGGAGATCTTTTACAGCTTCCACCCGTAAGAGAGAAATCACCTTTTGAGAAACTATCGACCGCTGAAACTAACAAGCTGTTAGGTTCTTTAAGTATGCCCAATCTTTGGGCTGAATTATTCATCTATGATGAACTCACCATAAATATGAGACAGCTCGATGACTCTGTCTTTATTGAAATGTTAAATAGAGTAAGATTAGGCGTAACTACACGCAAAGACCGCGATATACTCTCAAAAAAATTGATTACTTTAAATTCTAATTCCAATCAAAGCAATTTATTTGAAATTAGTGAATATCTCTCTAAACTTCCCGATGATACAGTTTGCCTATTTACCGACCAAAAACATGTGCCAACAGTTAAACAGTGCCATCCTCAAATCTCTTCCTCACCCAGAAATAAAACTTGCTGCTGTAGATAGCATAGATTGCCCCAAGTATCTGTCAAAAAGGGCACGTGAATGCATAAAAAAATATCAAGATGATGCTTCCATGACAGCGGGGTTAGAAGAAAGCATAGTCATTAAAATTGGGGCAAAAGTGATGTTAAGAAGAAATATTGACGTCACTCTTGGCTTAGTGAACGGTTCAATAGGTTTAGTTCAAGGCGTAAAAGTTAACTCTGAAGATGCAAATAAAATTCATAAAATACAAATTAAATTCAATAACGATCATCTATACGAGCTAGCTCCAGTTAAAACTAAGTTTGAAATTATTCCAAGGGCTTATGTTCATCGCGAACAATTTCCAATATGTATAGCCTATGCGATAACCATTCACAAAAGCCAAGGCTTAAGTTTAAAGACAACCCTACTAGACATTGGTTCTTCTATGTTCACGTCCGGTCAAGCGTACGTTGCACTGTCAAGGGTGACAAGTCTGGACGGATTGCACCTAATCAACGTTGACTTTGGTAGTATCAAAGCTCAGGAGGCCGCAATTGCTGAATATAATCGATTAAGGAGCATTTATCGCCCAGACTTATCAAAGATTGCTACACCAAAACCGCTGAGAAAAACCTACAGAGATAGGGAGTGGGCTTTGAAAAAATCCGTTGCCGACGTGCAAGAGACAGTACCGGAAAAGAAAAAACGGAGGATTGCCTCCAAAAAAACCAAAAAAAAAGAAACTTCAACATGTAAATTACAAAATAATAATAAAATGTAAATAAATTACATTTCATAGTTAATAACCAATATTTTCTGACTCTATCGATAATATACATCTTTGTTTATATGAATAATATATCACAACGAATAAACAATCTCTCTTTATGCATTCAAGCTAAAATTGGTGTATATTCATGGACCTCGAGAGAATTCTTAGAATCCAAATTTTGCAACACGAGGAAATCAGTCCCAATTCCGTCCCATATCATTTTCAGATGCACACCCGCGCGAATACCACACCGTCAGATTTTGTGGCAGTGGGAACCCTAACCACTTTCCACACCTCGAAACAACCATATCTTTTACCGCCTCTACCACCCCCATCGTAGACATACATCATACGATGTCGCCAAAAAAAGGGCTTCCTACAAAAAGAAGTGAGATCCCATCAAAAACATTTAACATGTACAAAAATGGGCCAAGTCTCGCTTCGTGCCCTCTCCACCGTAAAACGTTCTGAGATCCCATGTACAGCCAAGTCTGTCATTTTCTTCTCATTCAATCGCCAATTGAACAATTATGTTATAAATTAAGTCCTTTTCCTAATTAATAACTAATATTCTTTGACTCTATCATTATTATACATCTTTGTTCGTATCAAAAATATCGTGACTTGGCAATCGCAGGTAATTACCTTATAAACGTGTACATAGGGTTATGCATTACTCACCTTATAAACTTGTACATAGGGTTATGCATTACTCACCTTATAATCTTGTACATAGGGTTATGCATTACTCACCTTATAAACTTGTAAATAGGGTTATACATTACTCACCTTATAAACTTGTAAATAGGGTTATGCATTACTCACCTTATAAACTTGTAAATAGGGTTATGCCTAACTCACCATATAAACTTGTATACATAGGGTTATGTCTGACTCATCTTATAAACTTGTACATAGGGTTATGTCTGACTCATTAACTTGTATATATCCCCTCGACCATAAACGATTTATTTAAAAATCGGCAACGATTTAGTGACTATCCCCTCGATTTCCTTTTAATATTACTTACCTGCGATTGCCAAGTCACGATATTTTTGATACGAACAAAGATGTATAATAATGATAGAGTCAAAGAATATTAGTTATTAATTAGGAAAAGGACTTAATTTATAACATAATTGTTCAATTGGCGATTGAATGAGAAGAAAATGACAGACTTGGCTGTACATGGGATCTCAGAACGTTTTACGGTGGAGAGGGCACGAAGCGAGACTTGGCCCATTTTTGTACATGTTAAATGTTTTTGATGGGATTAATTCTTACAGTCCGTCCGGTATAACCTTTATTGCCGAGTGTTGTATAAATATCCTACAAGGCAATGTTCCTCTTTCAGAAAACGGGAAGCGGCGGTTGAAGAAACATCGACACGCCATAAGACGAGTTACGTCGAAAATCCCTAATTCAAAACGGGGGCTTCAACCCTTTACTCCTTGGACCCTTACTATCTATCATCAGCTCAGTGGCAGGTGCGGCTATAAGTCGCGCAATAAAACAGAATGGCACGAAAAATGTTATTCATTTCTGAAGACAAGTATAATAGGTTAAATTCAAATAGCGGTTTCAAAGTCGGCACTTCGATGGAGATAGAGTAGGATGATAAGTTGAAATCTATCATTAACGATGCTAAATTAAACGATACTGGCAAATTATTAAGATATAACCACGTACTTTCAAGGGAAATTAGTAAAACGGTGAAAAAGAAGAAAGTGAAACCAGCGACAAACCAGAATTGGAGTTCTGAAATCGTCTCTTCGGTTCCCTCCTATAGTGCGGTCGATTTTTTGAACTTGTACAAATGGATAGACCATATATCAAAAATGAGATGGACACACGCCGGGGAATTAATATATGAGAATAGTAAAATCGTCGGTTCCAATATAATTGATTTATTGGCTTATACTACGACGAGTTCTAAAAAACGGTCGCTCGTCATTGGCGCCTCACAGTTTTACAAACTTTTATATGAGGCTAATGTACCGCTAACATTAATTAAAATTAGAAAAACAGACCTACCCCTACCTGAAAAAAGTGAATTGAAGAAATAAAAGTGGAGAAGGTGAAGGAGGATTATTATTTCCCATCCCAGACTGGTGAAGGTTTCAGAAATTGGAAACGCGTGGAAGCGGATCAGAAGGTAAGGCTGCTAGTTCAGCTTAGTGCCTCAAAAGATAAAAAGGGAAAGTGATCATGTTATGCTAATCATTACGATTTTTTCAGCATCCTCTTTGCGAGACAGAAGTGATGATGAAAAGGGTGAAATTGAAAAAACAGGAAGCTGCGATGAAAGCAACGCAGCTGTAGGTAAAGAATAAGTGGAAAGCTTTCAATAACGTGATAACTGTTGTTAATTAACATATATTTCAAGGAATTGCTGATTCGTGCAAAAGGGCATCAACGAGAAAAGAAAGACGCGCATTGCTGCAATATCAAAAGGCGGGGGAAATTTCAATTCCCGAAGTTGCAAATGAAATTGAAATAGGCCCTAATGAAAATAGTATTGAGGCGGCCACCAGTCATGAAATCAATACGTTGGCGTCCATCACTCATGAAAAAGATAATGAGGTTTCCAAGGAAATACAAACAATTGTTAAAATCAAATTTATCAATTTACAAACATTGACAAATTTAGTTTATTACACATTAAGTAGACCAATATAAGGGTACGAAAAGAAAGCTTAAAAGAGTAAAGTCCACAATATCAAGAGGAGGGAGAAAAAATTGAAAACTTAGCTACAGAAATAGTCCCTCGTGAAAAAGCTATTGAGGCGTCCACCACTCATGAAATTGATATTGAGATGTCCACCAGTCACGAAAATCAAACAATTGGTGACCAACTTAAGGGTACGAAACAAAAAAAAAATACAAAACATAGTAAGATACTATCCAAACCTTAAATATAATATTTTGTTTTGTAATTTGATAATTTCCTTCATTTTTACAGCAAGAACCGAAAACAATGGAAGCCCAAAATCAAAAAAAAAAAAGAAAAACGGCATGATTTCAAAAACAAGATTGACTTTCAAAAGAAACAAAATGTAAGATTAAACGTTTTATAAAAAAAACAACAAAATTTTCTAAACATGTTTATTAAAAGTAAAGAAAATTCTTACAAAAAGCAAAAAATGTATAAAATTTTTCCTGCATTGTATTAAAATATATGTTTAGTATGTTAATTTTTGAAATATTAAATTTTCGTCCAAAATGTTTAAAACTTTCATACAACGTTACAACACATTTTTAAAATTTCAATTTTCATACTGTAACCCTCGATAGCAATTAACTAAAATAAAGGGAATTCTCCCGAGGGTCATAAAAAGAATTAAAGACAACTTACGTTTTGAATCCAAAAATTGAAGAAACAAGTCTTCTATAATTTTATTAATAGAAAAGGGATTAACCCAACTGATCCGTACACTTGACAGTTTTAATGTACAACATAAACAACCGCTCTCTCTTAGAGACGACTACTGAGTGAGAATAATAATGGAATAAATCACAGAAGATTTGATAGGAGGAGGAGGAGCATGTAACATGGAGGCATATATACCCTGCCAGATCCAAGGAGTAGAGACTCCAAGGAATCTGGCAGCCATGTTACATCGCCCTTTAGGAATCAGGCAGCCATGTTACATCCCCCTCTCTTTAGGAACTGTGGTTATCACAAAAGAAAAAGGGGTTACCCCGAGGAACCCAGAATACTTTGGTAGGGGTTATCACAAAAGTTTTTTTTTTCATTGTGCTGAGTGTTTGGCTTCCAATCGGGCACGCCTGCGAGCTGCTCTTCGTTCCAACGCTTCCTTACTTCGCCCTCCTGGGCAATCAGAAACGACGTGGTGGCCAGTTTTATGGCACCGCCAGCATTTATGTGTACTCCAAATGAGTGGATGCTTGGCATTGGGAACTTTTGATGCTGTAAGTACTTTGGGAATTCTGATGCGAGGGAGCCATCCCAATTGTCCGAAACGCTTTCAATATATGCTATCCTTGTCAACTGGACGTACATCGGGACTCCAAGGTTGCCGAGGAGCTGAAGGAAGAGAAGCAAGAGGAGCGAGAGCATCGGGAGCAGGGAGAGAGCTAGGACTGGGACAACATCAGGAGCCTGAGGAACCACATCCTGGAGTGAAGAATCAGGGACGGAGTCAGCAAGCCGTGGGGCTTCTTTAAAACGGCGATATACCGTGACTGGACGGCGTTCTAGCTCCTGCCTAGTTTCGTGATTCGAATGTTGTTCGAGGGAGCGTCGCTCTCCCGGTGAAACCATAATAATGATCGGTATATCTTGAGGAGGAGTACTACAATCTTTGGTCCAGTGGGGACCCTTGCAATCGATACATGAAAGGGGAGTGTCTTTATCTCTTTTTGGAATAAAGCAACCCTTTCTGAAGATGTGAGGATTGTCCACAGTTTAGGCAGAAATCTGCGTATTTGTCGCAGATTTCCTGCGAAGAATCCAATTTGGATAATGTTGATTTCGTATTGTTTATAATTTTTGGTCCTAATGGAGGGTCGAAGTATATAGGGCGTGAATGATCTCTTCCTCTTTCAGCCATCTAAAAATAAAATATATAAGTAATTCCTCTTATTTGCTTGGGAGATAAACTCCCATGGGAAAACAGAGATTGGCTCTCGGGAAAAACAGAAATGATCCCTTGTTAGGTTCGAAACGTTATTAGTCTGGAGGTAAACCAGGACCTCATACGGTGACCTTAATCTTTTACTGTCGGGAGTTCGGTAATAGATATCGACTTCGTTACCTCGTGGCCAAACTGTTGCCCTCTTACACACTTCTCTTCGCCATCCCAATCGAAAAGGTTCTAAATAAATATCGGGTAAGGTAGCCCTGTTTAATCTAGGAGTTGTCATGGACTCTGATAACGTGGTTGATGAACTGTCAGACGCACGCAGCGATTGGGATTGCGATTGAGGAATCTGTTCAGGAGTCAAAATCTCCTCCGAAAAGCCAGAAGAAGAAGAATGGTGTAACGCCGGTTCCGATACTGATTTTTCAGAAGACGTTGATTTGCAGGCGCGTAGGAACGTTTCGAATTTAGGGGGGTACAGTCTAAATGTGGATTTGGGCGCCCCCCCCCCAAGAAAAAAAATGTCGAAAAATACATTTAACAATTAAGGTACTTTAGTTACAGTGAAATGGTGAATTATTATGATTTTCCAGAAACTGGTGGCCGATAGTTGTTGGTTGTGGATAATTTTCGGCACAAGAAATTTTTATCAATTCTCTCTGGATATGTTTAGATAATCACTAAATGATTTATACTTTTTGAGTAATTTTTTTCCCGTATATCAGGGCGCCAACTCTTTTAGAGAATGTTTTAATTCGAAAAATAGGATTCCCTTCTCAAAATATCGGATTTTATAGGACCGGATTCATAAAACTTAAGGATTATATAGGACTGATAAGTGATAAGACCCATAGTGCGGATAATTTTACTTAGTGAGAACGTAAGATTCCTTTAAAGGCGGTATATCACATCTTGATCTAATCAAATACTCAAGGGCTCACATAGAAGACGCATTCAGATTTACTTTTAAAAAAGACTAATGATTAAAAAAAACAATAAGCAAAAAGAGACTTAAAAGTGACTGAAAATTACCAAATCAAGCTATTTAAAGGGTAAGGTAGGAAAAGATAATTTCCAGAGAAAACTAATTTTCAAAAATCTTTTTATAATTAAAGATAATTTAAAAGTCTGTGCTCTAATTGAGCTTAATCTGTGAACCTAGACATTTTAGAAGAAAGGTCTTAGGCAAAGTTCAATTGGAACGCAGCTCAGAATGCAAAGTAATTGATATACTTTAAAAATTATTTAAATTCAATTTTGGAAACATTGAAGGGAAAAATCTCCTGAGCGAGCGAAACGAGCTCCGCGATTTTTCTATGTGACCAAATGAGGTCTCGCTAATTCTACGTTTAAAACGTCATGCAACTGGGATTATAAATAATTACTTCAAAATCCCAAAAATATAGGACTTTAAAGGACGATTTGTGAAATTGTAGGATACTTTCTAAAATATAGGATTTTATTGGAATTATAGGATCTCTGGGTGCTGAAGCGTAAGTGGCAGCCACAACAAGAAGCAGACGATTAAGATGCAAAAGACTAGGTTTCGTCCTGCATACTTTCTTGCTGCCTTTAAAAAAAGGTTTCTCCGTGTCAGCTTTATTTTCACAATAGATCATTTCGGTATTCATCTCTGCGCAGGCACGAACGGTCTTCTGCGCCCCAAATTTGTGAAGCTGTCTTTGATAAGCTAAATAAGCTCTCCACCTTTTTATGCCTTACCCAAGACGGGCTTGGCTTCTACGACGGAAAACGGCGCTGCGCCTAATACCGAAATGGTCTATTCGCCTCTTTTTACTTCAGTATCATTTTGGCGCCCTTTGATTATAAATTTTGCGCCCTTTCTGATCCATTTAGGCGCCCTAGTAAAATTTTAGGGGGGTACAATGTACCCTTGTACCCCCCCCGTTCCTACGCCACTGTTGATTTGTGTTCCGGCGTTAGAATTTCTTCTGTAAAACTGGAGTTGACTTGTGTAGCTCTGGTTCCGCGACTGATTTTTCATGATCAGACGTGGAAGCCTCCCTTGCCGCAGAAGGAAGACTGTCTGTAGATGGAAGATTGAGCTGGAAAGCTCGCATATCGTGATAGGTATGAAGTAAGAGAGGAGGGTCTTCAAAAAGGGCCATGCCCGGTTCACTATCAGAGTCCGTTGGTTGATGAGAATCATCTGGAATAGCAGGAGGGATCTGTTGATCCGCTGCTTGATCATCTAGAGTAATTGATGTCGGCGTATGGGGGACATCTGGAATAGTAGGAATGATCTGTTGATCGACATCCTGACCGTTCTGAGGAGGTGACGGGTAAGTAGAAGATGATGATGATTCAGATGAAGTTGTTGAGGAAGTCGCCGTAGGAGGTTGGTCCATGGTACCACCGTTCGTTGCGGGACTAGACTCAGGATCATCTGTAACTTCGGACTGGGAAGTAGGGGCATTTCCGGCATTATCGAAGACAGCTACGTTTGTCCAGTAGAGTTTTAGATGCTCTAAATTAACTTTCCCTACATTCTGTCCTGAGTTAGCGTCTTCTAACTCATAGACAACGGGAGAATGTTTTGCAACTATTTTGAAGGGACCTGCCCATTTAGGACTGAGTTTCCTTATAATTTGACCGGTCGTACTTGACAAAGGATGTGTTTCCATCCATACTAGTGTTCTCCTACGTCAAATTCTAGAGGGCCATGACGGAGGTCATAGTATTTCTTCTGGTGAGCTTTGGCTAACTTAGATAATTCATTACTGAATTCTAATTGTTCCTTAAGAACTTTTAAATCTTTTGTACGACTAGGGTCATCAGGGTCCTGAAGGGGTTCTTCAATTTCTAAATCCCAAGGTAGACGTGGCTCCCGCCCTAAATTCAAAAAGAAAGGGGATCTGCCCGTGGTTTCATGGGATGCAGAACTGATAGCAAATTGAAGAAAGTCAAGGGATTCATCCCATCTGTCATGATGATTCCCTACATAAAAGGATATAAGTTCAGCTAGCTAGCTAATTGGACCAAGTCATCTTGCGACTTATTGCCACTTATCTAACGCCATTACGATGCATAGAGGGGTGGTGGCTAGCCCCTATGCCACAGCTAACCGACAGCGCCCTATACTAACTATTACCGTTAACCTCTGCAAGTTTTGATGGAAAGGAGAAACCGGGTTAGACCGCGGAGGAAAACTCCTTTAAGAAGCGGGGAGAGAACTTGCAAACTCTACGCAGAAGGATTTCTTCCCAGATTTTTCACCCGGTGCCACAGTCCGGGATCGAACCCGGGATCCTCTTGCTGCGAGGCGAAAGCGCTAACCGCTACGCCACCCCACCTATTACTCTATTGACTCGTTCGGTGGGATTTCCCTTAGGCGTATAGGGGGTGGTAAATTTTGGGATAATTCTAAAAGCTCTGCAAGTTTGCAGCCAAAGTTTCGAGGTAAATTGTACCCCTCTATCACTAAGGATAGCTTTAGGAGCTCCCCACCTAGAAATAATAGACTTGAAAGCCTGGACACAAGTCTTAGCAGTAATAGTTTTAAGTGGTATCATTTCCACGAATTTTGTCTAATCGACAGAGCCTATAAGGTATTTGTAATGGTGTCTACTTTGGGGAAAGGTCCCATAATATCGACAAAAATCTGGTCCCAAGGACTTGTTATCTCTGAGGGTTGCATTAGCCCTGGCTTTTTTCTATTCCTAGCCCTAAATTGCATAACGTGCATCCTCGAACGTAGTCCTGGACATCATTAACTATGGTTGGCCACCAATATCTAAATGTGACTTTGCTCAGGGTCTTATCTTTGCCCCTGTGAGCTGATAAAGGGTGGTCGTGTAATAACGGCATGGCCTCTAGCCTTAAGCGGGGTGGTAAATAAATTTTCTCAGGATAATTCCTATAAGGTCTTCTATATAGAAGGTTATTTTTGAGTTCGAACATTTTATGCCTAACAGGGTTAGGGTCTTGCAAGGAGTTAATAATAGGGGAAGCAAATGGGTCTTCCCTTTGAGACTTTCTTACATCTTCTAATGTAAATACAGAATATAAGGCTCTAGGGCCTGGGGGACGTAATTGACCTTCAACAGAATCACTAGAGGACGTTGTTGAACTATTGCTACCGGTAGAGGTTGAGCTGGTACTACTACTAGTTGGATCCTGGTTACTAGTAGAATTCGAAGTAGAGGAGCTAAAGTTTATGCTTAAGACGTTTATTGGGGCCCTTGACAAAGCGTCAGCTACTAAATTCTCCACTCCTTTCTTATGTTTAATAGTAAAATCAAATGTTTGAAGGTACATAGCCCATTTAACTAGTCGAGAATTTGGTTCCCTGATTTTAAATAACCATTGTAGAGCCTGATGGTCAGTGAGGACAGTGAATTTACGACCTTCAAGAAAGGGCCTAAACCTCTTAACTGCCCAACAAATGGCTAAACACTCTTTCTCGCTAGTGGAGTACCCTGTTTCCGCATCTTTAAGTCCTGTACTAGCATAGGCTATAGGAACTTCTTGTATTTGGGAAAGAAGGGCACCTAACCCTGCATCACTTGCATCTGTGGTTAGAATGCACGGGGAATCCCTTCTAAAGGAAAAAGGAAGCTAAGGGATGAACCTTACAAATGTCTTCCTTGATCTTTTCGAACGCCTGTTGCTCTTCGATACCCCAAATAAATTTTTGATCCTTTCTTTTAAGCTTGTTAATAGGGGCTACTATTTGAGAGTAGTGACCCATAAACCTATTATGCCATCCTGCCATCCCTAAAAATCTCTGGACTTCCTTAACATTTTTAGGAGGAGGGAATTTCTGAATAGCTTCTATTTTTGAAGGATCTATATGCACTCCTTTTTCATTTACTATGTGACCAAATATAGTAGCTTCTTTTTGAGCGAAACGACATTTTTTCAATTGTAGGGTGAGACCCGCTTCCTTTAATCTATTTAGGACGTATTCCAAACACGTTAAGTGCTGATCCCAATCTTCACTAATAGAGATTAAATCGTCTAAATAGTCAATTAACTGAAAGTAATCGGCGTCTCTAAAAATCTCGTCGATTAAACGTTGGAAAGAGCTAGGGGCGTTACAAAGCCCAACTCGTACTTTCCCATGTGAGTCAGAAAAGTAGTTTTTTCTCTACTCTTAGGGTGCATTTCCACTTGCCAATACCCTGATTTAAGGTCAAGGGTGGTTATGAATTTCGGCCTTCCTACTCTTGCTAGCATATATATATTAGAGATGGCCCGATACCGATCCCATATCGGTACCGATATTTGACTTTAACCGATATATCGGTATCGGTTAAAAATGAACCGATATTTCTATCCGATATTTTTTAAAGAAAAATACCGATATATCGGTTAAAGTCAAATATCAGTACCGATACCGATATGGGATCGGTATCGGCCCATCTCTACAACCTATATTATATCATCTATTTTCTTATTGATATCGGTTAATATATCGGTATCGGTTTAATATCGGTTTATTCGAAGGATCGGGTAAAATATCGGTATCGGTACGTATCGGTTTCCCAAGTATCGAATGATATCGGTATCGGTTAAAACTGGTATCGGCCCATCTCTTATATATCATATAGGCAAAGGATAAGGGTCCTTGATGGTAACACTGTTTAGTTTTCTGTAATCAAAACAAAACCTATAGGGTTTACCCCAATTTGTTTGATCAACTAAAACTACGGGCGAAGCCCAAGGAGATACAGAGGGTCTGATTATCCCGTCATCTAACATTTCCCTGACGTGTTGTTCTATTATTTTCTTTATCTGGTCATTGACACGATAAGGCTGAGATTTTATGGGCGACTATTTCCCGAATGAATCTCAAGGAAGATTAGTCATGTTCTTCCGATTTTATCCGAAAACAACTCGGGAAATTTCAATAAAAGGGATTCTAATTGATGTCGTTGTTCATCAGAGATTGGGGCTGCGGAAACTGCGTCCTTAATACTATTCACAATCTCCTTATCTATTGGATCCTTTTCAGATGGATTTAAAAAGGGATCTTTAGGTTATCCACTAAACATTGAGATGATTCAAAATGTAACTTGACCCTGTTTTCTTCAAGGAAATCTTGACCCAATATAAAGTCACTATTGACGGAAGGAACTATGTAGAATTTAAATTTAAATTGTTTCTCACTTTCATTTGACTTAAGAGTAAACTCAAGTTCGTGAGAACCTTTTGTAAACGTATAACGGCCATCGCCCCAAACTACACAATCTAATTGTTCATCTTTAGGTAATTCTGAACAGTTTCTAAATTTACAAATCTTTTGCCACTGATCTAAACTGACAAAAGAGGCATCAGCCTCACTATCTAACTTAGCGTGAACTGTCGCGTGTTCAAAAGTAACGGGAATGGTGACCCTTTTATAAACTGAACCTTTCCTGACGGATTCAATCCTCAGGGGGAACGCGACACGCTTTTTGGTAGGGGAATTAATTGGGCACCGGGAGAGGGACCACGTGGGACCTCTCCCGTCTGGGCTTCCCACGACTTGCTAATCTTTTTTTCTTGACAGTCGGGTGCAAGATGACCTGGTTTTTGGCAATTATAACATGTTATAGTACGTGTAGAGGGGTAGGACAAGGCCAACTGACGTCCAGGGGACTTAGATCTCTGATTATAATATTCTGAGAGAGCGGTTGCTCTCTTAGATAAGACCTCATACTGCGTTTAATGTATAAGGATGGTTTTTTGATTCGATGTAACTTTTTTCCTATCATGGTTACTGCTTTTAAAAAATTCCACTGAACTAAAATTCGGACCCTTATTATGTGGTTAAAATTTCAAAGAGATCCCTCCATTAGTTTTTATTATAGAAAATAAAGTTGCTAAGGGTGGTTTTCATTTCCATAAAAAAATTCAGACATTTTGGCAAAATAGGGAAATTTTCCCATAGGAATAACATGGGAAATGTTTGCTGTGATAGCCAAATGGTCTCGACCATTTTTTGAAGACTTTTTATTCGATAGGTCTGAAAATGGTTTTAAATGAAAGGTTGAACATTTTCCTGGTGCTTTTCGAAGTTTTATTGAAAACAATTAATATTAAGTATTACTTTTTGTACTTTTAAGCACATACTTAAACTTACGACCTTTTATTCTGCTGGACTTACGTGGTATAATCCTAGCTAAAATCATAGAGAAACGTACTGTTGGACTTACGCTGTTTTACCGCTAATAGAGCGAAGTTTTTTGTTTACTAAATGCGTCGTCCGCTCTGTTTATGGGCGAGCTTAAGGCGAATTTTTTCACTTTTCATCTAAAAGAAGGGGTTAATTAGTCCCAATTTTATTTTATTCTCGTAAGTTGAACTTCATTATAATTTAATACAAAAGAATTTAAAGTTAAGATTTAGCCGATAATTTTTAAATTCACTGATTTCACTAAGCCTCGGTCAAAAGTTCAAGACAGGCTGATTGTACTATTGTAGACTAGAGACCAATTGGCCGTGTTGCGTTCGTTTTAAGGTGTTTCACCTGGTGCCATTGGCCAACTATAGCCGCTAATTAGGTAATTTGTTTAAATTAAATCAATTTTTGTTGTTTAAAGTAGATCAATGCAAACTACGCACAAGGGTTCGTTCCCTGGTTTCTCGACTGGTGCCGTCAGGCAACGGTTACCGCTACGAAGATACGTTTTTTACTGGTAAAATAAATGATAGATTCAATCACACTATCACTAAACCCTGTCACCAAATCAACCAATATTTTTAATTCAGGTCCTTCCAATCATTTGTACTAGGTAACAATTCAATTATTAATTATTTTGCGCTCATTCTAACGTTACCTAAGAAAACAATAAACAATGGCCAGATTACCAACGATAAACGCTACAGAGATTATATCTGGTGCATGCGGTCAACGGTAACCACTGCGCAGATCATTTTGTTTGTTTAAATTAGTGGTAAAATAAATGATACATTAAATCACACGATCACTAAACCCTGCTGACAAACCAGTTTTTTTATCCCGGCTCTTGCAATCATTTTTATTAGGTAACAGTTACGTTTTTAATTACTATTTATAACCGCTATAATTTAGAATAAAGGTTTTTGTTTAAATTAGATACATTTTTGATGTGTAAAGTAGATTAATTCAAACTACGCAGAAGGGTTCATTCCCTGGTTTCTAGACAACGGTTACCGCTACGAAGATACGTTTTTTGCTGGCAAAATAAATGATAGATTCAATCACACTATCACTAATTCCTGTCATCAAATCAATATTTTTAATTCAGCCTCTTCCAAGCGCGAAATTACAAATTAAAGGGATGTACAGTGTGTTAATTAATATAAATTTTGGATAAATATGTAACACACTATCATTAGTAATTTCTGAAGAGAGGAAAAACGGTTGAAATTAATTTTTTTAAATTTTAAAAGCAAATTTGGCTCGGAAAAAACCCAGCGCCAGAAGCCTGTCTTATAAAATTTTCACAAGATGATTCGTTCAAGAATGTCTAGAATTAAGTCGCATAGAAGTAATAAATATTTCACCTAAGTCAGCTGACTTGGCCAGGCAGGGCATAGCCCACTCGATCCATGCTCACGGACGCTGCTCTGCATCTTGCGTAGTGTTACGCGTGATCTAGTGGGCTATGGGCAGGGTAAACAAATACGGGGCTGCCAGGCTGTCTCTTACACAATAATGATACAGGGCAAATGACCAGTTTAAAAATAAAACCACGGGACCACTAAGAAAACGCTAGGGTAACCAGAGTCCAGACATTAATTCAAAAAGTTTAATTGTCCAATTCCTAAGTTTAGCAGACGACGTGGTCAAATATTATTATATAGCGCGAGCAGCTTGCGTCCATGAGCGCGGATCGAGTGGTCTATGCTTGCAGGAAGAAACTTTGTCTCAGTTACACCAAAGAGAATATAGGGGAGGAGTTGAAGATCCCCCGCTCCACAAGGCTAAATTACATTGTTGCCCCCAAATTATACTAGTGGTACGAGGGAGTTTCCGGCTCAGTCGCGCCACCTACGATACCGTTAAATGTCTCAAACGGAAATGCCTCGGTACTGCGCATTGAAGATGCGCGGTAGAAAAGAGCAACAAGATTTTCCCCTCTTTCCACTCCTTCCCTATATTCTCTTTGGTTACACCTTGTGTTGGAAACCCCCATACCTATAGCGTTGCCTGTGTACCCCCACCTACGGCACCGTAGTCCTCCCAGCATCCTCAGCGGTTAGGTAGGGTCGTACACTCGTACTGGATGAAATTGTAAAGGGCGCCCCCTCTATCTTAAAATTAGAAGCTAGCTCTCTTACAAATAAAATGGCGCTACGAGGCAGCACTTAGCAATCGCCTACTGAAGGGTGGGGGCGTGCGCGAGGTACATTGGGAGAGACACGGTGCCGTAGGTCGCCCATCATCATTTGCAATCCATCTCAATTCCCTTATCCCTGGTTACACTGCTACAACGAAAACCAAATACCAGCAACATAAGTCCAAGCCAGTCATCTGAAAGACTCAAAACGATGACTCTGATTCTTCTGAATTTGAAATATCAGTAGAAATGATTCTAGATAATCCTCAGAGTTATTTTAAATATTTTAATGCTCAAAGCCAGGGGATAAGGAAAGGCCAAAATAATTTTATTATGAAAATTTGATGTTTTCAGTGATAAATTAATCTCATTGGTGATAACTGATTAACTGGTACCTGAAAGCATTAGTAACTAACTAGCAATATTAGGTCCCTTATGCTTACGCTCCCCTATATTTATGTTTGTGCTTAGTGCAGATTTTAAAAATGCAACAGTTTCTTAACAATCTTAATTAAATGAAGACTGAAGGAACAGATATTAATAAAAAATGTCTTCGTGGACAAAGACTTGAAAAAGTAAATGATAAGAAAACAAAATGGAATGACCGAAATAACAGATATTAAACTTTTTCTTTAAAGACATGATTATAAAACATCAATTATTTGAAAAAAAAATACTTATCTTCGTTTTTTTCACCAAAATTACATTTGCCCAAAAATTTTGTATCATTAAATTTTCCATTCTTTTCAAAATGGTTCGTGTCAAAGATTTACTATATAACAGAAACATGCGACATCGTTTATATTTACAGCTAGATTTCCAGTGTAGACCATGATAGAAACAGTTCCTCGTTAGTGATATTTAAAAGGATTGCAGCTTTTAATTTGAACTACAATGCGTTTTAATACTGGAAACTAAGCCCAATAGTGAAATAAATACGCAGCCCACCATTTGTCGGTGTCCATTTACGTGTTTCGTGTTATACATTTGCTCTACAATGTGTTCCTCATAGCGAGTTGAAGTCATACCAAACTAATTCAATCACAACTTTTAAAACAGTTCTCACGCACTCAATAATATACCAAAGGTTTTTTGTTAATAATGTCTTTTATCCAGATTTTAATGATTCATTTATGAAACATTTTAAATCATCGACCCAAAAAATGGGACCCAAATTGAATCGTGGTCGTATAAATGCAGGCGCAAAACCAAAGCACCCTAAAGCGACGTTTAAAATGTCAATCATGATGAAAGATAAAATTTCTTCCTTCGGTTGAATTTAGTCGTTTTAAACAACGTTTTGCCTTATAGTTCGAAAAGAGAAACCTTTAAAAATAATCCATATCCATACTCGGATATTTATTCTAATCCTTTTCATTCGAAAACTGTTAATACCACAAAGGATATATAGAATGAATAATATGTCTTTCGAAAACAATGCAAATGTAATTTTGGTGAAAAAAACGAAGATAAGTATTTTTTTTTCAAATAATTGATGTTTTATAATCATGTCTTTAAAGAAAAAGTTTAATATCTGTTACTTCGGTCATTCCATTTTGTTTTCTTATCATTTACTTTTTCAAGTCTTTGTCCACGAAGACATTTTTTATTATGTATTATAGGATCTTTGAATATTTGAAGTGTTTTGAGCTCTAGCTTTGGCTCTAGAGTCTAAAGGTTGTAAGGGATATTCCCATTGAGGAGAAGTAGGAGGATTACAAGGGCTTTTACAATGCCCGGGGGAACACTGACTATGGGCAGAGCCCTTATTTGCTGGGCAAGAGGACTCAGCTTTAACCTTAGGTTTAGGGGGTGATTTCCTCTTTTCCCTTTTCTCAGCATTCCTTTTCCTAACATCAATATCCTTTTCTATGGTTTTACAGGAATTCCTTAACTGTTCCATAGTGGTAAATTGTAAGAAAAGGAGGGGACTTCTAAGTTCATCTTTCAAATTGCTCTTAATTATCGGAACTAACTCCTTTTCGGAAAGAGGATGGGTCATCCCTAAATTCAACTTCATAACTTCCCCAAATAAATCCTCTACCGACTCCTTATCTTTCTGACTTCTATGGTTTATCTCTATCTTAAGCTTAGAGTCAGCTTCGGAGTCTCTAAACTGAACTTTAAAGTGTCTCTTAAACGTCTTCCAAGCTAAATGAGGATGGGAAGGTTTTAAACTACACATTTCGTCATATTGACGGACTAAATCCCTATACCAATACAAGGCATGCCCCCGTAAAAGGAGAGGCAATGCAGCTAACCTTTCTTCATTTGAAAGCTTGTGAAATTTTGCATATTCCTCAAAAGCGGCTAAAAACTCTGTGGCATTATCACTAGACGATCCCATAAAGGCTAACCTTTCTGGCGGTTCAATAGGGACTTTTCCCGTCTGAGGAGTTGAACTTCCATTTATTAACGTAGGTAGGTCCCTAACTAATTTATCCAAACTAGTAGCTATAGCTTTATGTATTGCTACATTTTGGTTAGAATTATCTGCCAGTGTTTGGAGTAAGGGTAATATAAAGGCTTTTAATTCCTCATCGATAGTTTCTGGTCCCAATTGAGGGATTTGTCGAGCCGGAGATATTTGGGTTCCGATAGCTCTTACTCTAGGATTTGGTAAAGTGTTTGAAAAACTAACTTTAGGCTTATCACTTTTGGATGTTGATTTGGGAGGAACAAGGGAATCAATCCCAGTTTAAGGAGGGAAATTAGAGGGAGTTGAACTTCCCTTAGGAGCAGGGATACCCTTATGAGGGAATAGTTGGTAGGGAGAGAATTCCGATTCAAAAGAGGCGGCCGTCCTCTTTCGTGTATCTGAATCCTCTTCGTCTTTCTCATCCTCAATTCGAAGAATCCGGTTGAAATCCTTCAAGGATTTTCTGTCTCTGGCGGTGCTAACGTGTCGCCATCGTCTTCCGTAGACGTAAACAGATCTTCTTTTGGTTGTTCTTCCCTTTTCTTTAGTATTAAATCCTCATCCTCAGATGTTCGAGGCGACCTCCATGTTTCATTGTTCTCCGAGTAAGCCATTAGTTATTTATTTAATGAACAAGTTAATAATTCAATTAAGTTTACGATAATCAAAAGATGTCAAACAAGTTAAGTTTACAAAAATATGTAAGCAAGTCATCTAAATTCAATACATTTATTATAAAGATAATTTTAATTTTAATTAATTTATTTAATTTAATTGTTTTTAATTTAGATTAAAATAAGTTAATTATCTTTAACGATTTACCATTGTGGAAGCCGAGGCTTAGCACCACGTGGGGGGCGGATATACCGACAATGATAAACAGTTTGTATACGGGACTGACCAAGGCTTAAGGCCTAGTCGTATCTGTCGAGTCCCTGTTCGGGCGCCAATTTTATGTAACCCTCCGTAGAATAATTTAACTAAGGGAGAAAGCTCCTGAGGGCCATAAAAAGAAATAAAGACAACTTACTTTAAATATCCAAAAATTAGAAGATTGATCTTCTCTATTTTATTCACAAAAGACAAAGGGATAACGATCCCGTAACCCAACTTGGTTTATACAAAGTAGCTCCGTCTTAGAAGACTTTAATTCAAAACAAAAAGGAGAGAAGTTCAACCGCCAACTGTCATAATAATAATATCACTCAAAATATCGTAGTGAGAAAAAGAGGAGGAGGAGCATGTGTCATGGAGGCAAGAGCCCTGCTAGATCCAAGGAGTGGAAGCTCCAAGGATTCTGGCAGCCATGTTGCAAAGTTTTAATTTATTTTTATTTAACAAGATTTAAACTTATTTTTTTCGCATTAATAAAAAAATACAAGCGTATATCTGTACCGCAATGATAACAATATTTTATGGCAGATCAGGCGAAAAAAGTGTTCATTCAGTCACCTCTTCTTTATCTTTTTCGCGACTAGAAAGTTTCAGATGAAGCCAGTAACTATGCACACTGTTATATCATTTGAAATACATTCAATAACATGGAGGATTGTTTTTAACTTTAAAGTAACCCATATCCCCCATGTAACGGAAGGCGATATTATTCCTTGCTTCTGAATGATCGGGATCTGCTTGCACTGGGATGCGGTGCAACCAAGTACGCTGGCAGGTCCCTTTCATCAAAAGCAAGGACCCATCTTTTAGGTCAACTGATCTAACTGCTTTTTCATCATCAGCGTGCCACCCAACCATTTCTGTACAGATTTATCACATCCGCGTTGAATTGGAACTTTGTTTCTCGTTTCACCTTTACTTTCATATTGTATAACTCTCTTGGCCACTCGTTGAGCGCTTCGTGAGTCACGCCCCTTCCGTAACCGTATTCTTTAAAATCTGCATTGGTGCAAATGTATAGGACTTTCCTATTCATTGTTTTTTTGTTTTCTAACATTGACTCCAATGTCCGCCTGAGTGTTTCGAAATTGACGTTTGGGCGGAAACCTGGATAAAACTCAATGGCACCTCGGCCAAGGATATTTTTCCACATAGTAAACGTTTGAGGATCATATTCTGCAACATATTAGTTCAATTTTAAATTGGTTAGAAAATTCGTCCTAAATTATAGTTTAATTCAACATGGTAAATAAATAGATTTTATAGCTGGAATTATTGCTTGGTAAAATTGTGTGATTTTTACCATCTTTTCGTTGAGACGACTCGGATTTGGCATACGGTTAGGGTTTTCTATTTCTTTGGCTTCTGCTGCCTCGGTTAATTTTGTTACAGGGATTTTCATAATTTTCGAATGTTTCCCGGGACACGTGTTCCACAGACTGGATGATTGGTGGTGCAATAATAAAACCTTTAACGGCATCATATATCTCCGCAGCTTTTGGAATTATTTTTATAATTAATGAAAGTAATATTATGTGTATGCAAAACCCGTCAGTTCAAACTGGAGAAAAATTGCGTCTCACGTACTTACGGTTAAAGGTTCCATTTCCAAGTTATGTTTTACCATAAAATTGGAACCAAATTTGACTCCCCCCCGGATATAGCACCGGCAAATCGGAATTTCCGATGCTTGAAATATCTTCAGAAATCTTAAAATGTTTTAAATCGTTGATTTTTTGCGATTTCCAAAACCCCAAAGACACTTCGTTGTATGTACCTTTTTTGGCTTTTGTCCAAAACATACCAACTTCGACTTGAAAAGCCCTTAACAAAAATAATAAATAACAAATTAAAATGGTGGTTATTTTCATTAGCATTTTTTTAAGAGATTCCAAAATTTCACAAATATCTTCCAAAACCCAATATCCTTTCCGCGGGAAAATTATGGCACTTATTTACTCATTTCCGAATTTCGAGAGAAATCTTATACTTTGAAATTTGGAATTTACAATTAAAATTTTGATTAAAGCCATCAATTTTCAATGAAACATTGTTGAACACCATTAAAATTTTCAAATTACTTAAAAATTTCACAAAACGCCTTGAATTTTTTTCAAAATCCCTATAGCACATTCCCAAAGGAGACTATTAAAACCCACACTTATAAAAAATATAAAATAACTTACATTTTCGAAAACGTAATGCCGCTTGTTTTTTTAAAAAAAGGAACTTCTCTAACTGAAGCAATTTCAGTGACTGTAAGCTCTTATCAGGAGTAGGGCTTTTTCAATACCGTTGCCTACCCCTTTTTAAAATGAAAAACGACGATACTAATCAGAGAGCATTCTGGAGTTGAAGGTACCCAACACTAAAAGCTTCATAATGCCATAGTCATGAGGAATAATAATAATAATAATAATAATAATCTAAGCTTGGTCTAGGAAGGGATATCCACACTAAGTCAATTACCCAGATTGCTAGGTAGCGTCCCGGTACCGTTCAAACCCAGCTTTTTCATGGAGGAAAATATGAGAGAAATTCGTAAATATATTGAAAAAAAATCTAGACCTAGAGCCGAATTTTATTACAGATACGCCGTACCTATATATTTACACATCCCATCAGTTGAGAATACACCTGTTTTAGATTACAAGACACCTTCAATGTAAAATTATACAACTGTAAATTTAAGAGACATACTCTATAAAACCAGGGACCCTATTCTCTAAAATCTAAATCATTTAGATGAGGATCCAAATCTAAACGTTTGGATCGGATCCAATTAGACAGGGCGCTTAAAACCGTATTCTCTAACCCAAATCCAAACGACATTTGGATCTCCCGCCAAACCTTTATCGAAACCAAATGTACGTCACTTCCTCTTTCATTACGTAATTTAACTTAGTGTTTATTGGTCAATTCTTTTAGAGCGTTTAATATCAAAGTAAAATCGGAGCCTCCGAAATGAACTTGGCCCATGCTTGTCGCGAAGCGAGAATATTTTTTTAACCAATTTAGTTCGCCGTGGTTTTACGCTTGGGGGCGCTTATATTACCGTAAAATAAACAAAGTTCAACGCCGTGACCCTGTCGACTGCTTAAGTATTTGGGCCAAGGTCGCGGATTGTAAGTACACGTTTTTTGTTACTCTTACTGAATTATTTTAATTGAAATAATTTATTTTGTTGTCATCAATGCAATCCAACCGAAAGATTCAATAAAAAGTGAATAGCCCTGTAGCCGTAAAATTTAAATGTAGGAAAGGGGGTCTAATTTCACGGCTCACAAAGAATTTAAATTAAAACTAGAAAAACTAAGAAGTTCCCAGGTTACCCGTTTAAAGGACTTATTGTCCATAACTAGCAATATTTACCAGGTCCATCGTAGCAAGAATAACGCAGTCGTATTAGAAATAATACTTGAAATCTTTATTTAACAAAAAAACGCGTCCGAACTTGAGCGTAAACTAGTACATGAGAGACTAGTCTTTTTCCCTCCGTCCGCGCCCTTTTTATGGCGGTTATAAAAAACAATATACTGCGATGGCGCGCATGGTAAAATTTTACACAAGAATATTTTTTTAGACGCTAAAGGCGGCAAAAAGATTAACCAAGGAGCAGACGACAAAGGAGTGGTGGCTTCTTCGTTACATCCTCCCCTCCCCCCCAAGAAATCGTCTGCGTCATGGGGAGTCGGACTCGGGGGAGTCCTGCGGCTCCGGGGACCTCCTTTTGGCGGAGAGGCGCTGCGTCGGGCATGGTTCCCCTAGCCCGTCCCCGTCCGGGAGGAACTGTGGATTCCATGGCTAGAGCTACGACTTCATACACAGGCGACACTCGGCCAAAGTCCGAGGGTCGGCAAAAGCGATTCGGAACATCAGCGGCGGCCTGTGGTATGGCCGCCGCAGCCGCCTCGGACTGAGGCGTCCAGTGCAGTGCCGCTTCGGCCCGGGCTACCGCTTCCAAATTCTCTTCCGCATAAGCTTGCACAGCTTGCGTCGTTTGGTCCTGGGGTTCCGTTTGGACCTCGGCCACGGAAGTGTTCACAACTTTGGATATAAATCCTCTGGGCGGGGCGTTCAACGAGCGCGCAACGCACGGCGCAAATAGGAGACCCTCACATCGGAGGAAAGGGCAGATCATGGCCCTAAGCAGGCTAGATCCAGGATAAGGATTGGCCGTTCCTCCTGGATTACAAGGGGTGAGAAGGCAGCGGAGGTGTCGTCATCCACGCGGGAAACCCTTAGTTCGGGAGACTGGGCGATTAGGAGGTCGGCGGGGGCAAACGGCCAACGTTGGCGGAATTGATGAATTTGCCATTCCAACAGGCGGATCCCCTGGCGGCGCCGTAGCAGCCGCAATGCCCCGTGAGACACCATAGAGAATGGTGCTGACAGCAAAATGGTCGCGGGAACTTGGTCCGTAGCATATGGTTCGTCACTAGTTTCAACGATGACCACAAAAGTGCCCATCGGTCCCTGAATGGCGTCAAAAGTTATTAAATTTCTTTCCGAACAGTCTCCCATGGTTCTCGCGAGATAGCTTGACGCGAAAAGTTAAAATCACACGAAGTCACATCGGTGATTGCATGCACGCGCAAATATTGTACTACGTCTGCGCGAGACCGAAGAGTTTTATGCGGATATGTTGCTGGAGGGTGATAATTTATATCCAGTTCAGGACCTCCAGGCTTTGGATTCTTCCTCATTACTATCTCACGTTTCCATCCTTTACGAAAAGGATTGACAAATCTCATCGGATTTATGGGAACAGGGTTGGACAATTCCGTATCGTCTTCCTCAAATACAGAGGAAGAACTGGAATCGTCAGGGTGAGATAGAGGAGAGGGTAGAGGGAGAGAAGTCTCCCTCGAGCTCCTATCAGGAGAGGAAGGAGGAGAAAGGTCTGGCGGTATCCGATTCACTCGGAAAACCGCTGGAGGATCTGAGAATAACTATAATCCGTCTGGTTCAGATTCCTCAGGTAGATCTGGTACTTCTTCCGAGGGGAAATAAGAGGATCCATCATTTGATGAAGATGAGGTCTGATTGCTCCTCGTTTCCTCTTCAGAAGACTCGGTTCGCGCTTCTTGGTCTCTCAGCAGTCGTTGTCTTCGTTCTCGTCGAGTCTCACGACGTTCGTCACCAGTACTGACTCCAGCGTCCTGAAGTATGGGCATGGACTGTGACGTTGTAGAACTTGAAGAGGAACTGCTTGAAGTTTAGGATGACTGGCTTCCGTCCGGTTGGCAGACATCTTTGTTTGACCAATACAGCTTTAAATGAGCGATATTCCCGATTCTTTTCTTTTCTCCAGTCTCTGGGTCTTCTAATTGATATCGCAATCGGTCTATCTTCTTTGCGATTTTGTAGGGACCATCCCATTTGGGACATAACTTAGCGGCGACATCACGTGCCGCTTGAGACAAGGGATGCGTCTCCTTCCAGACAAGCGCACCAACGGGAAATTCAATTCCTTCCCGCCTTTGATCGAAGTAGCGTTTCTGGTGTACTTGCGCTTTCTTGGCAAGTTCTTTAGACAAAGCAAGTTGCTTCGCTAAAGCTGAGAGCGATGCGCACCTTTCAACAAAGTCCGATACTGGCATACCCACGTCCAAGTCCCAGGGAAATCTCGGTTCCCTACCCATGTTAAGGTAGAAAGGAGTTCTTCCTGTTGTGGTATGTGTAGTCGAGTTGATGGCGAATTGAATAAATGGCAAGTTCTCGTCCCATCGTCGGTGATCTCGACCAACGAACATCGAAATGATTTCGCCCAGAACTCTGTCTGTGCGTTCCACGATGTTACTCTGAGGATGATACGGAGTGAGGTATCGTGGTTTGACTTTGAACATCTTAAGAATGTCCTTCCAAAGTTGAGAAACGAATTGTGTCCCGTTGTCGCTCACGAGGGCTTTCGGACATCCGTAGCGAACTATCATGGAGACGAGTTCTTCGCGCACGTTCTGGCGGTGATGTTCTTCATCGGGTACAGTTCGACAAATTTGGTGGCATAGACCGTGAAAACCAGGAGGTACTTGTGATGGTGACGGCTTCTTGGTAGAGGTCCCATTATGTCCACTCCCAGCAAATCAAAAGGCTCAGTAATGGCCGTAGGTTGCATGAGACCTGGACGTTTTCTATTGCGGGCCTTGTGCATCTGACACAAAGGACATCCGCGGACGTACTTGGTAACGTCCTGCCGGAATGATGGCCACCAATATCTGGCTCGAACCTTATCGAAGGTACGATCCCGACCTCGATGTCCAGATAGAGGGTGGTAGTGAAATAAGCGGATGCCGTCCCGCCGGAACCGCTGTGGCAAATAGATTTTCGCTGGTTGTCTACCATAGGCCTTTCGATACAAGACATCGTTCTTTAGTTCGTAGTACCGATGTCGTTGAGGATTATCTCCTGATAACTGGACTTTGATGTCATTGGTGTCTTGTTCATTTTGTTGGGCTTTTCGCACTTCTTCCAGCGTGAAATAGTGGTACAATGCATGATTGGCGGGAGGATCTAATCCGCTACTGGTTGAGGACGAAGTCGACGTCATTGAAGAGGATTCCGCTGGACTGGACTCTTCTGACGAGGACGGTGAAGTCGTGCCTTCCAAAGACATGGCCAGTAGAGAGACAAGCGCTCTTGATAAAGCGTCCGCAACCTTGTTCTCAACTCCCTTTTTGTGTATGATTTCTAAGTCATACGTCTGCAAGTACATTGCCCAACGAACAAGTCGAGAGTTTTGTTCCTTCTGTGTGAATAACCACTGTAGTGCCTTGTGATCCGTGATCACAGTGAACGGGATATTCTCAAAGTATGGCCGGAACTTTCCAACTCCCCAATAGATGGCAAGACATTCCTTTTCCGTGGTGGTATACCTTCTCTGGACGTCGGTTAGTTGCTTACTGGTATAGGCAATAGGTACCTCGACGTCATTTTGGATTTGTGACAGGAAAGCTCCAAGTCCGGCGGCGCTAGCATCCGTTGTCAGGATACTAGGCAACTTAGGGTTGTAAGCCGCTAAGGGAGGCGCCATGCAGATCGTTCCTTGATGGCCTGGAACGCTTCCTGCTGTTCTTTCCTCCACTGGAACGGAACGTCTTTCTTCTTGAGGTGATTTAACGGGGCAACGATCTTAGAATACTGCGGGATGAATCGTGAGTGTCATCCCGCCATGCCCAGAAATCTTTGGATTTCATTCACGTTCTTTGGGACGGGAAAGTCTACTATAGCCCTAGTCTTGGAGGGATCAATGTGAATCCCCCGTTCATTTACTATATGCCCTAACACGGTCGCTTTGCTTTGCGCAAAGCGACATTTCTTCGTCTGAAGCGTAAGTCCCGCTTCAGACAGTCGGTGAAAGACATTTTCCAAGGCTTGCAAATGGTCTGTCCAGATAGACACCGATGGAAAAGTGATGTCCATCCCTGAAGACTTCGTCGATGAGTCGTTGAAACGACGACGGCGCATTGCATAGACCGGACGGAAGTACTTCGAATTCGTACTTCCCCGCGTGCGTGATAAAAGCAGTCTTTGCTTTTGCCCGCGGATGGAGATCTATCTGCCAAAAGCCGCTCTTTAAGTCCAGTGCTGTTATGAACTTCGGGGCACCCATTTTCCCTAACAGTTTCTCTATTCTCGGAAGCGGATACGGATCCTTCACGGTCTCTTTATTTAAAGCGCGATAGTCGACGCAGAAACGTATCTTTCCGCATTTCTGGCGGACAAGTACCACAGGCGACGCGTAAGGACTAACGGATGTTTTCACGATTCCTTCGCGGATCATTTCGTGAAGATGATCTTCAATTATCCGTTTTTTCTCGTCACTAACACGATACGCGCGTTGACTAACGGGAACATCGGTGGTAGTATGTATCTCCTGATAAACTAAGTTAGTACGTCCCACTTTTTCCGAAAATAGTTTTGGAAATCGAAAAAATAGAGTTTTTAAGTCTTCCTTCTGGGTAGGACTAAGTGTAGGCGACGCGACAGCTTGTTCAATATCCTCTATAATCTGAGGTGTCGGAGTCTTTAACCCAGGGAAACGTTGTTCCGTCAATCTGACAAGTTTTTGTACCAAAGTCCAGAATCGCTCGATGTTTATAAAGGAAATTTTTTCCCAAAATAAAGTCGTTTGGTAGTGAGGGAACTACGTGAAATTCCTGCTGTAGTTTCCACTGTCCTAAGCGGAAGTCTATTCGCGCGCGTCCCTTCGTGAAGGTATAACGTCCGTCGCCTTACACTATACATTGAGTCTCTTCTTCTTCCGGAAGTACTAAGTCTGGTTTCAAAGTTCTGACTAAATTACGCCACTGATATAAGCTGATAAAACATGCATCAGCGCCTGAATCTAGTCGAGTCGCGAAAGTCCCATGCGAATACACGGCTTCTATGGCCACGGGAGGATCAACCTCACAGCGACGCACATCCATAGAGCCAATTTCCATAAGGGGCTTTACTTTCTTCGCGCGGCGGGAAGACGATCCCCTTTTGGTCTTCCCGCTTTCGCGTTTTCCGAAGCCTGTCTTTGCGCGACTTCTCGTTTGTCCGGACAGGTTGTGGCATAATGCCCTAAGAGTCCGCACTTATAGCATTCTACATGACTGAAATCATTTTGCTCTGGCTTAACCTGTGTAGAAGTCTTAGGTCTATTGGTATTTCGTGCTTGAGGTGTCGCAACCTTTGATTTCGCACCTCCCCCCGGCGGTTTAGTCAAAACCGCGGCTGCGGGAGAATTTCTTCTCCCACTGGAATTACGCGGGGTAGACTATGAACTGTCTTTAGGATACAATGAGCTAGAAAGGGTCGCTCGTATAATTTCTTCTGTTACGCGGCCCTTTTCTATGCAGCTGCGCATTGTCCTTATGTTGTCGTTAAAGACATGGACGCGTATTTCGGGGAGGATATTTTTCTTGCAAATACCAACAAGTTCAGAGTCAGTGTACGGAACGCGTAGGTTCTGATTCATCGCGGTAATACTGGCGATATACGCGCCAAAAGATACATCGGCGGGTTGTTTAAACTGAGCTATTTCTAAGCGGACGGATTCCTCCTCTCTTACAGAAAAGAAATAGTCTCTAAACGCGCCTTTTACTGTACGCCACGTTAGTGTTTGATTAGGCCTATTCATGTCTCTAAACCTGATTAATGCACGACCCCTTAATATTTGGGGTAGAAGCGCGATAATATCATTGCCCGTCATGCTGTGATATGCAGCGAATTCTGTCAAAGTCCGAAGGAATTCCGGCGTGCTTTCACCTTCAACACCACTAAATATTAAGTGAGGGGATGGTTTTGGCCCATTTTTGGCGGCTGGTCTAGTTCCTATGTTCGCCAACGTAGTCGCAAGTGTTTGAATAGTTTAAATCAAAACATTTGACGATGCACCTTGCGGTGGCGGCGGCGGAGGTGGGATTCCTCATGCCGCTTGTCCTTGTCCATGGGTAGGACTAGTAGCAAGGCTCGGAGGAGGAGTGTTCCTCCTCGGGGGGTATAGGATCCCGGTAACTGCGCGTTGAGCGCCGCGAAAAAAGCTTGCGGATCGGCGGGATTCATGACGCGACTGTTTTTCAAGCAAAGACACAAGTAATGTTCACAAGTACGCGTGTAAGTACAAATGGTAATGTTAGTCTCAACGAGTCCTGGCAAGCTCGCCATTTTATGTAACCGTAAAATTTAAATGTAGGAAAGGGGGCCTAATTTTCACGGCTCACAAAGAATTTAAATTAAAACTAGAAAACAAAGAAGTTCCCAGGTTGCCCGTTTAAAGGACTTATTGTCTATTGTCCATGACTAGCAATATTTACCAGGTAGTCCATCGTAGCAAGAATAACGCAGTCGTAATAGAAATAATACTTGGTATCTTTATTTAACAAAAAAACGCGTCCGAACTGGAGCGTAAACTAGAACATGAGAGACTACTCTTTTTCCCTCCGTTTGCGCCCTTTTTATGGCGATCATAAAAAACAACATAGTGCGATGGCGCTCGAGGCGCCACCCCGGGAAAATTTTACACAAGAATATATATATATTTTTTTAAACGCTTAAGGCGGCAAAAAAGATTAACCAAGGAGCAGACGACATAGGAGGGGTGGCTTCCCTGTTACATGCCTTCAGAAGGAACTAGAAAAAAATGGGCTCTCATCCATAAGCGAATATTTTTGCACAGAAAATTAAATCTAGTTTCCCGAACTACCAAAGTACACTGGTGTACCAAATGGCAATGTTGGTCGATCCCAGATTCAAGACTATTCTTCTGGAGACATACGAAAGGACTGTTTGCACAGTCTTACTAAGTTGTTTTTCAAATGGAAAGTTTATTTACAACAAATGGACACAAATGATGAAATTCTTAGTTACAATTAATCAGGTACAAATGAGGATATTCTTAGTTACAAATGAGGATATTCTTAAGACAAAATCAATAAAACAAATACAGCCAAAGGGTAGTAAACCCCACAGAATTAAATCAAAAAAAGGATGATATGTTAAATGTTAAGCAAGATAAACAAACAATATGTCATAAAAAAAATACACAAAAAAATCATTATTAACAACAGTGAGAAAAAAAGAACACAATCGAAACTAAAACTAGCTAAGGTATAAATCAACCTAAGGTAAACCAACAAGCCTCCCTCTCAAAACCCCAACGGAAATTGAGGGCAGGCAATGTATTGCGTGAAACGGCGCGGGTGCGTTCCGCTTTGTAGCGACCAGCGACCCTAGAGATATCAGGTTGATAAATTTGCTCAAAGACGGTTAGAAGAAAGTACCAACGAGGTAATGCAGAGAATGAGCCTCATCCAAGTACATCCGAAAACACGTCTGAGAGTGCCAAAAAAATCATTTTATGGGATGAATTGAAATCGAAAGCTGCTACTTCAGTTCAAGCCAAACACCTCTCAAACGACGAGATAAGTAAATATCTAGAAGAGCCCATCATTGACAGAAATGCCAATGTGTACAAGTGGTGGAAAGAAAACGAAGTTAGGTTTTCATTGGTAGCGTGCGTTGCAAGGCAGTTCCTCTCTGCGCCTGCATCTTCGGCAAGCAGTGAAAGGATGTTTTTCTCAGGAGGGAACATCTTAACTACAAGCCGAGAAAACTTAACAGCGAAACATTTCGAGCAACTAATCTTTCTGCATGAAAACCTTCAAAAGGTTCTAACAAAGGGCTAGTGGGCAAATTCACGAACTTAAATACTGAAAGTTCGCAAATTTGCCAAACATGCTCAACTTTTTAGTCATTTCATTTCTTTTAAAACTCGAGTTATAATGTTAAAAATACTATAATTCCCAAACGTATCTGACAGCGGAGGCAATTCTGTAACTTATCACTTACGATAACTCGCTTAAAATGTTACAGAATTGGCACCACTGTCAAAAAAATTCTATTAAGTTTAAAATTTAAATAGTACCAAGATGTGTATTATTTTTTTTCTATAAAGTGATAGTAATATGTTTCTTTTTTTGAATTTTTGGATTTTGTAAACATTTTTGGAGTAAATAATTAATAACGTAAATGAACGAAAGTTAGAAATACTTGTCGTCTCGGTACTAATTCTAATTGCATCTAAATTCTAAATATAATTAAAATTGATTTTCATCCTTCTATTTCTGACTATGCGATAACTATTCGATAAGGGCGATTTTATGTTAAGCCTAATTATTCGATATTCGGTTCCCAAAACAACTATTCGTCTCGGTGGTATTCGATAAGAAAATTTTTCACTATTCGATATTCGTCTCGACAATCAAAAACCGGTATTCGCCCATGCTTAGTTTGAACCTACCGCAAGTATTCGTAATGTCTGGCTTTTATCCCAAATAACCGAAGTTGACGTTGCATATCAACATTGTGCTAGGGAAATTGTTTTGACCAAGGCTTAATGAAATAGATTAATTTACAATAATTTAGAAATTTAATAATAATTCTTACCTTAAGTGTTTTATATTTAAGCAACTAAAAATACTAAAATTAGACCTAATTACTTTCCTGAAGCTTCGCAAAGTTCCTAAACGCTATTTAAGACGACGATTTAGACACGAGTATTTTGGATGGCGTCGCGTGTCAACGTCATGGCGGCATTATTAAAGCCGTCTTATCGCGCTCTCTATAGGCCATTTCATCCAAAAAGCATTATGAAGAAACTCTCAAATTATTATGAGGCAACTAAACGTTAAAAAACGCCAATTGTGGTCGCGCTTTTTTTTCTAGTAAATTAGAGTATCCATGATATAATATCGCAAATCGAGTTATGTTCTAAATGTTATCAAAATTAATACTTAAACTTAATTATTTTCCATGAAAATCGCTTAGAGGAATGAGAAATGTTGTACCTTTCATTTAAGACCGTTCCCAAAACTAACAAACGTATAGTTTTTCTAACATCCGTATAACCGGACTGTATTTCTAAGGCAAAAATTCCTGTTTTTCATAAAAAGGTGTGATTAATTTTATGGGAATTAAAACCTCCCTTAGCAACTTTATTTTTTATAAAATAAACTAATGGATGGATCTTTTTGAAATTTTAACCACATATTTAGGGCTCGAATTGTAGTTCTGTTGGATGTTTTCAAAAGAGTAAACGTAATACAAAAAAATAACATCCAATCAAAAAACCACCCTTATACATTAAGGGCAGTATGAAATCTTATCTAAAAGAGCTACCGCTCTCTCAAAGTCTTATCTAAGAGAGCTGCCGCTGTCTCAGAATAACCCTCCTTCAATCCCTTTGACCTTTTCCACCCTGAACACGCCAGAAGAAGAAAACTTGAAACGAAAATTACATAAATGTAGGTTTTTATTGAAATCCTAACGTAACAGAAATCAAGCTCTAACGAAAAAACGTAAACGCATTACAATCAAGCAACGCCTAGATCCAATTAACGGAAATTTTCCGGAGTTACCAGAAAAAGGAAAAGTTTTTCTTAGAATTCAGTTACGGATGGCAAAAAGGCACCTAGAGGACGAAGGTTTACAAACGACGATAAGCAAACCTGTCTTGCCTTATACTACCAGGGGCTGAGAGTTTATAGGGAACGAAGAAAAATTTCTTCCTGCCAGCCTTTCGCACTATGAGCTTGTGGTTGCAGAACGTCCCTAGTAGCCCAGGCTTGCAAAAAGGAGTGCTTGACATTTTGCGCCTAAAGTTGAACACTATGACAGAAGATGAGAAATCGACTGTTATCACTTTTGATGAGAAGGCCCTGAAAGAGTACCTTCAATATGATAGTGCTTCTGATCACGGAGTCTTTATCGTTATACGGAGGGGCAAAGCGGTAGCTTCCAGTGTACAAAATTACATCTCCCGGCACTGTCTCACTCAATCTGTGGGTGGGGAATGTGAGGAGGGGAAATTTGGGCTCTCAAGGCCATTCTGGTTGTTTTCGTTTCCGGTGAAAATGGCGACGCTCGCTCTCTCTCAGCTCAGTCATCACCTACTTAAATTTGAGATGAATTCCTAAGAATTAATTTATTTTTTAGAGGATTACAAGCGCGAAACGATGGTTAAAAAGAAATGCGAGTATTCATTGTGTTGGAATAGGGAAAATTATGTCAAATCAAGGCCTAAGAGCGTAGATGTTAGCTATTTTCCGTTTCCGAGGCCTAGGCTTAATCTTGAAAAATGTAAAAGATGGATTTCTGCTTGTGGACGTTTTGATGATCGGATTACTATTGAAAAAATTAAGAAATCCACGTATTATATTTGCTCTTCTCATTTTGTGGGGGGTTATGGACCAACAGACGAGAACCCTGATCCCTTACCTTTTGAAGAAACACCGGACTAATGGTGAGTTTTAAAGTTAAGTTTTTCAAATTGAAAATGCCGTAGCTAATTATTAATTTGAATATTAGTATCAGAATGCTGATATTTCTTCAGATGTGAGTGAAATTTCAACCCAAAACACCCAAGGTTTGGAATGTGAAATATCAAATGAAGACCAGATACCCACATTAAAAACATCGAAAGATTCTCAGACATTAGTGCGCCTATTATTAATAGAAACTCCTGAAATGCTAGCAATACCCAGTAAAACTAATGAAATATTGTTTATGGTATGTTATTGAACCTTTTAATTGTAAATGCACCTTTTTGGAATTTCACCATTAATATATTTAGAATGAAATTGCAACGAGTACTCCACTGAAACCAGGGCACGAGCCAAACTTTGTAAGCTCTGGGATAAATCCTATACCAGTGTCAGAAAAAGAAAAGTTGCTCAAATATTTTGATATATCTGATGCAAATTCAACTGAATTAAATTTTACTGAAGTGGAATCTGAAGTTTGCCTAGCAAACCAATCAGATCAAAGTAGCGAAACCATTTTTTATAGCCTTTTACCAAAAACGGGTACAACCTCAGAAGATTCCGTTTCAATTAACACAAGACAAATTGCTACAGAAGCTTTAAGTACTAATTTAGATGATACCATTATGGATGTATAATTTTCTGCCAAAAATCAAACTCTTGAAAATAACGCAACCTTCCAGCCTAAAGTTAATAATGAGAAAATATACACAGAACATTTAACAATATCTTTTGGAGATAATCCAATACCCAATGGATGGTTAGTCACTACTTTGGATGATAGCGTTATGTTATCAAAATTGGATTTAGAAAATAGCTTCGTTATCAAGACATTTACAATAAAAAACCAAAATGACAGAGGCATTTTTAAAATATATGGAAAAGACGTTTCTAAAATGCCCTTTGTAAGAGATTCATTACGCGATATCAAGAGCGTAACATCATTGTTTACCTTGATAGAAAATGTAGATTCCTTTACTTTATGTTGCGGAATTTTCAACAAGGAAATTGTAGATATGTTCGACAGCAAAATCAAGTTGAAAGGGGTAAAGAATAATTTTACTAACGCAATCCATGCAAGTGACTGCCAAATTGTTTCACAAAAAGTGTTAAAAAATTTTGGAAAAAGTCCCGACACCCGTGATTTATGCGAAAACTGTTTCAAGTACAGGAGGTCACTGATAAAAGGTGTAATTTGAAGCAAAGAGGAGAATGGTGAAAGTCGAATTAGCTATATGCCGAGAGGACTACTAATAAAGAAGATAAAGCAACAAGCAGTAGTAAATTCGCATCTGAAGAAGATGTCGAAACTTATGAAAGCCAGAATGAAAATTTAGCTTAAGAAATATGGAGAGAAACTTTAATCGGAAGACACGAATTTTTTGACATTTTTGCTTGACCAACAGAAAAAAGTGCTACCCAAGAATTCTTTTCAGCGCTTATTCATTGAGCAACAATTATCAGCGCTTAAAGCCAAAAACAAGCGCATGCGCAGATGGCACCCAAAAGTGTTACAGTGGTGCATTCATTTCTATCGAAAGTCTCCTGCAACATACACATTTTTTCAATCTAGTGATGTCTTACAAACACCATCAAAGAGGACTTTGTATAACCACTCTAGCCACATAGGTTTGACTCCGGGCTTCAGCAACATGTCTTTTGAAAAAGCTAAAGACAAGCTCTATCAATTATGCCCTCAAGAATATCAGAGATATGTTAGTTTGATTTTAGATGAAATGAAAAATAAGGAAAATATCATTTACAAAGCAAATACAGGGGAATTAGTTGGTTTCAGTAACCTTGATGATGTAGGAAATGAAATTCTAAGATTAAGACAATCGAATGATGCTGAAATGCCTGAAATCGCAACGCATGTGCTACAATTGATGATTAAAAGTGTAACTGGGAATTTTAAATTTCCATTAGCTTATTTCCCATGCAAGAATCTGGACAGTGATAATAATACTGTGATAATTTTAGAAGCGTGAAGTCGTTTAGAATATTATGGTATTCCAGTTATTGCTATGATTGCTGATGGCGCTAGTAACAACAGAAAGGCATTTAAATATTTTGTTAAGGACGGATATAAATGGAAAAACATTTACGCGAACGATGAAGAGCGTTTTGTTTTTTCATTTGTGATCCCTCTCACCTCATAAAGACCACAAGGAATGCCTTTGCTAATAGCAATTTTCATACCAAAACTAAACGACTTTTAAAGAATGGGCAAGAAATTTTATGGACATGGAGGTCGCCTCGAACATCTGAGGAGGATGATTTAATACTAAAGAAAAGGGAAGAACAACCAAAAGAAGATCTGTTTACGTCTACGGAAGACGATGGCGACACGTTAGCACCGCCAGAGACAGAAAATCCTTTGGAGGATTTCAATTGGATTCTTCGAATTGAGGATGAGAAAGACGAAGAGGATTCAGATACACGAAAGAGGACGGCCGCCTCTTCTGAATCGGAATTCTCTCCCTACCAACTATTCCCTCATAAGGGTATCCCTGCTCCTAAGGGAAGTTCAACTCCCTCTAATTTCCCTCCTTAAACTGGGATTGATTCCCTTTTTCCTCCCAAATCAACATCCGAAAGTGATAAGCCTAAAGTTAGTTTTTCAAACACTTTACCAAATCCTAGAGTAAGAGCTATCGGAACCCAAATATCTCCGTCTCGACAAATCCCTCAATTGGGACCAGAAACTATCGATGAGGAATTAAAAGCCTTTATATTACCCTTACTCCAAACACTGGCAGATAATTCTAACCAAAATGTAGCAATACATAAAGCTATAGCTACTAGTTTGGATAAATTAGTTAGGGACCTACCTACGTTAATAAATAGAAGTTCAACTCCTCAGACGGGAAAAGTCCCTATTGAACCGCCAGAAAGGTTAGCCTTTATGGGATCGTCTAGTGATAATGCCACAGAGTTTTTAGCCGCTTTTGAGGAATATGCAAAATTTCACAAGCTTTCAAATGAAGAAAGGTTAGCTGCATAGCCTCTCCTTTTACGGGGGCATGCCTTGTATTGGTATAGGGATTTAGTCCGTCAATATGACGAAATGTGTAGTTTAAAACCTTCCCATCCTCATTTAGCTTGGAAGACGTTTAAGAGACACTTTAAAGTTCAGTTTAGAGACTCCGAAGCTGACTCTAAGCTTAAGATAGAGATAAACCATAGAAGTCAGAAAGATAAGGAGTCGGTAGAGGATTTCTTTGGGGAAGTTATGAAGTTGAATTTAGGGATGACCCATCCTCTTTCCGAAAAGGAGTTAGTTCCGATAATTAAGAGCAATTTGAAAGATGAACTTAGAAGTCCCCTCCTTTTCTTACAATTTACCACTATGGAACAGTTAAGGCATTCCTGTAAAACCATAGAAAAGGATATTGAAGTTAGGAAAAGGAATGCTGAGAAAAGGGAAAAGAGGAAATCACCCCCTAAACCTAAGGTTAAAGCTGAGTCTTCTTGCCCAGCTAATAAGGGCTCTGCCCATAGTCAGTGTTCCCCCGGGCATTGTCAAAGCCCTTGTCCTACTTCTCCTAAATGGGAATATCCCTTGAAACCCTTAGACTCTAGATCGCAAGCTAGAGATCAAAACACTTCAAATAGAGGTCAACGATCTTATAATAGATATTATAACCAGAGATCGAAGTCCCCTGGTCGTCAGTTGGCCTTGTCGTACCCATCTACTCGTTCTATCACTTGTTTTAGTTGTCAGGAACCAGGTCATCTTGCACCCGATTGTCCAAACAAAAAGATGATCCAGTCGGGGGAAGCCCAGACGGGAGAGGTCCCTCGTGGTCCCTCTCCCGGTGCCCAATAAATTCCCCTAACAAGAAGCGTGTCGCGTTCCCCCTGCGGATCGAATCCGTCAGGAAGGGTTCAGTTTATAAAAGGGTTACCATTCCCGTTACTTTTGAACACGCGACAGTTCACGCTAAATTAGATAGCGGGGCCGATGCCTCTTTTGTTAGTCTAGATCAGTGGCAGAAAATCTGTAAACATTGAAATTCTTCAGAATTACCTGAAGGTGAACAACTAGATTGTGTAGTTTGGGGCGACGGCCGTTATACGTTTACAAAAGGTTCTCACGAACTTGAGTTTACTCTTAAGTCAAATGAAAGTGAGAAACAATTTAAATTTAAATTCTACATAGTTCCTTCCCTCAATAGTGACTTTATACTAGGTCAAGATTTTCTTGAGGAAAATAGGGTCAAATTAGATTTTGAATCATCTCAATGCTTAGTGGGCAACTTAAGGATCCCTTTTTCAATACCATCAGAAAAGGATCCAATAGATAAGGAGATTGTAGATAACATTAGGGACGCAGTTTCCGCAGCCCCTATCTCTGATGAACAACGTCAACAACTAGAATCCCTTTTATTGAAATTTCCTGAGTTGTTTTCGGATAAAGTAGGAAGAACAGAACTAGTCTTCCATGAGATTCATACGGGAAATAGTCCGCCCATAAAATCTATGCCTTATCGTGTTAATGACCAGAAAAGGAAAATCATTGAACAACATGTCAGGGAAATGTTAGATGACGGGATAATCAGACCCTCAGTATCTCCTTGGGCTTCGCCCGTAGTTTTAGTTGATCAAACAAAACGGGGTAAACCCTATAGGTTTTGTTTTGATTACAGAAAACTAAATCAAGTTACCATTAAAGATCCTTATCCCTTACCTAATATAGAGGATATGTTAGCGAGAGTAGGAAGGCCAATATACATAACTACACTTGACCTTAAATCAGGGTATTGGCAAGTGGAAATGCACCCTAAGAATAGAGAAAAACTGCTTTCGTGACTCACATGGGAAAGTACGAGTTTAATGTACTCCCTTTTGGGCTTTGTAACGCCCCTAGCTCTTTTCAGCGTTTAATTGACGAAATTTTTAGAGATGCCGATTACTTCCAACTAATTGACTATTTAGATGATTTAATCTCTCTTAGCGAAGATTGGGATCAACACTTAACGTGTTTAGAATATGTCCTAAATAGATTAAAGGAAGCGGGTCTCACCCTACAGTCAAAAAAATGTTGTTCGCTCAGAAAGATGCTACCATATTTGGTCACATAGTAAACGAAACAGGAGTGAATATAGATCCTTCTAAGATAGAAGCCATTCAGAAATTCCCTCCTCCTAAAAATGTTAAGGTAGTACAGAGATTTTGAGGTATGGCAGGTTGGCACAATAGGTTCATTAATCACTACTTTCAAATAGTAGCCCCTATTAATAAACTTAAAAGGAAGGATCCAAAATTTATTTGGGGTATCGAAGAGCAACAGGCGTTCGAAAAGATCAAGGAAGAAATCTGTAAGGCTCATCCTTTAGCTTGCTTTAGAAGGGATTCCCCGTGCATTTTAACTACAGATGCTAGTGATGCAGGGTTAGGTGCACTTCATTCCCAAATACAAGATGGTGTAGAAGTTCTTATAGCTTATGCTAGTACAGGACTAAAAGATGCGGAAACTAGGCACTCGACTAGCGAGAAAGAGTGTTTAGCCATTTGTTGGGCAGTTAAGAAGTTTAGGCCCTTTCTAGAAGGTCGTAAATTCACTGTTCTCACTGACCATCAGGCTTTACAGTGGTTACTTAATATCAGGGAACCAAATTCTCGTCTAGTTAAATGGGCTATGTACCTTCAAACATTTGACTTTACTATTAAACATAAGAAAGGAGTAGAAAATGTAGTAGCTGACGCTTTATCGAGAGCTCCGATAAACGTTTTAAGTATTAACTTTAGCTCCTCTACTTCTAATTCCACTAGTAACCAAGATCCAACTAGTAGTAGTACAAGGCAAAATTCTACCAGTAGTAGTAATTCAAATTCCTCTAGTGATTCTGCTGAAGGTCGGATACGTCCTCCAGGTCCTAGAGCTTTATATTCAGTCTTCACATTAGAAGACGTAAGAAAGTCTCAAAGGGAAGACCCATTTGCTTCCCCTATTATTAACTCCTTGCAAGACCCTAACCCTGTTAGGCATAATATGTTTGAAATGAAAAATGATCTTCTTTATAGAAGACCGTACAGGAACCATCCTGAAAAAATTTACTTACCTCCTCGTTTAAGGCTAGACGCCATGAGGTTATTACACGGCCACCCTTTATCGGCTCACAGGGGCAAAGATAAGACCCTTAGTAAAGTGACTTATAGATTTTGGTGGCCCACTATAATTAGTGACGTCCAGGATTATGTTAGGGGATGCTCCTTATGCCAACAATCTAAGGCTAGAAACAGGATAAAGCCAGGGCTAATGCAACCCTCAGAAATAATAAGTCCTTGGGACCAGATTAGTGTCGACATAATGGGACCTTTCCCTTCCAGTAGACACCACTATAAATATTTGATAGTCTTTGTCGATTATATGACTAAGTTTGTGGAAATGATTCCGCTTAAAACTATTACTGCTAAGACATGTGTCCAGGCTTATTATTACTAGGTGGGGAGCGCCTAAGGCAATCCTTAGTGATAGAGGGGTACAGTTTACGTCAAAACTTTGGCTGCAGACGTGTAGAGCTTTTATAATAAACCCAAAGTTTACCACCCCCTATACACCTAAGGGAAATCCCACCGAAAGAGTAAATAGAGTTATAGGCGAATTAATATCATTTTATGTAGGGAATCACCATGATAGATGGGATGAATCCCTTGACCTTCTTCAATTCGCTATAAATTCCGCACCCCATGACACCACGGGCAGATCCCCTTTCTTTTTGAATTTAGGGCGGGAGCCACGTCTCCCTTGGGATTTAGACATTGAAGAACCCATTCAGGAAAGTTAACCTAGAGCATCTCAAACTCTATTGGACTAATGTAGCTGTCTTCGACAATGCCGAAAATGCCCCCACTTCACAGTCGAATGTTGCGGATGATCCTGAGTCTAGTCCCTCAACGAACGGTGGTACCGCGGCCTACCCTCTTACGGAGACTTCCTCAACCACGTCATCTGAATCATCATCATCTTCTACCTCACCTTCACCCCAGGACGGTCAGGAAGTCAATCAACCGATTATTCCTGCTATTCCAGATGTCCCTCCAACCTCGACATCAAGTACTCTAGGAGATCAAGCAGCGGATGAACAGATCCCTCCTGCAGTTCGAGATGATTCACATCAACCTATAGATTCTGATAGTGAACCGGGCATGGCCCTTTTTGAAGACCCTCCTCTCCTCCTTTTTACCTATCATGATATGGGGGCTTTTCAGCTCGATCATCCCTCTAACGATAGTCCGCCTTCTGCGGCAGGGGAGGCTTCCCCGTCTGATCTTGAATCAGTCGTGGAAACTATGCTACATACACGAACATCCAGTTTTACAGAAGAAATTGTAACGCCGGAGGACAAATCAACGTCTTCTGAAAAGTCCATATCGGAACCTGCGTCACACCTTTCTCCTTCTTCTGGTATTTCGGAAGAAATCGTACCTCCTGAACCGATTTCTACTCCTTCGGAGGAAATATCAACCCCTGAACAGATACCTCAATCGAAATCCCAATCACAGCGTGTGTCTGACAGTTCATCGACCACGTTGTCGGAAACAATGAGAACTCCTCGTCTAAACAGGGCTACATTACCCGACATTTATTTAGAACCTTTTAAATTGGGATGGCGACGAGAGGTGTGTAAGAGAGCGACGGTTCAGCCCGGAGGTAATGAAGTTGACATCTATTACCGACCTCCTGATGATAAAAGATTAAGGTCACCTTATGAGGTTCAAGTTTACCTTAATAATAATAAGTACCCGAACCTAACCAGGGAACATTTCTGTTTTTCCCGAGAGACCATCTCTATATTCCCATGGGAGTTTATCTCCCAAGCTAATAAGAGACTCTATTAATAACTTATCTTAATAGATGGCGAAAAAAATTGAAGAGACTACATGGTGGTTCGACTTACCGAAGGATCTTACAAGGAAGGAGGGCTCGACCGCAAGGTCGACGAGTTTGACGGAAAAGTCGTTAAACATCTTGGAAAAGTATTGTCCGATGGACAAAACACACATACGCTGTAGAAATTGTAATGAAGTCGGACATGTCGCAAACGACTGTTACAAGCCCAATCGGTTTTCGAGTTCCCCGGATTCACGCTCTACATGTTACACAAAAGGGCATTCAATAGAAAATTGTCCCTTAGAGGAAGAAGAGCCTTTGATTATGGACGTCCCTCGGAAAGAAATACAAGAATTGGTCGAGGCCAAAGGGATTAACCCATTAAACTTGTCTTCTGCTTGTCCAGAAGAAACAATTGGGGTTATCCCTATGCCAGCAAAGGACCCTCTTTCGCTAGCCCCTTATCTGCCTCCGGCTACGCTACTACAAAAACATCCTGAGCCAGAAACAACCTATCTAAAACTTCGGGCATGGGCCCTAGCGACCCCGTATCCAATCCAAATAAATACCTCTCCAAATCCTCTCCCACTTTCTCATTCCCAAAAATGGAAACCATTACCAGACCCTGGGAGGCTATTCTTTTAAAATCGAAAATCATTCGAATCACTCTGAATCCTTATGATTCGGATCGGGCTCATTCGGAGTGGACCGAACAAACCGTATTCTCAAACCCCAATCCTTATCGTCATTCGGATACTTCGAAAATTTTCTCTCAATCCAAATGGACGTCACTTCCTCTTGAGCCACGTGGTACTTTTTGACGCCCACTTTTTCTTTATTGGACAATTTTATTTGGCGCGCTTTCAAATTGAAGGGATGGAAACTTTGGTTTTTCCCAAGGAGTGGAAATTTTGGGAAATGGTTTTGTATTGGGAACACATTCAATACAAAGCAAATTTTCTCTTTTTCGACTTCTTTTCTTAAGATAGAAACAAGTGCTTTTTTCCTTTTTTATTTATTTATTTTTTTGATAAAAATTATTTATTCTTAAATTGCTTCATAATATTCTTTTAAAATGGGTATTAAAGAACACGCGAAACAACAGTTAATATACGTCTAATTTTGAATGAAACTTAGCGCAAGTTTTAGTAGGGTTCAATATGAGGCAATGAGAACCATAGAATAACAACTTTAATTAATCGCAAATTATAATCCAATTGTGTGGATCTCGTGAGATTACGATAAATTCATTAATGTAGATCATTAGCCCTCTATCAATGGTTACACACCTACCAAAATTTAATAATGTAAATAAATGCTTAACGAAATAACCAAATTTAATCTAGCAATTATTATTGATAATTGATGCAATTGGTCAAAAATAGGTGGCTCTAACTTACAAGCCCCGGTAGAAAAAATATTAAAATGAACAATTTAATCTGTGTTAAGTAATTGGATCTCGCGAAATTATCCCTTAAACGTAAGATAAATTCAACGACGTTTTTTACCTTTAATCTACCAAAAAGCCGTCGATCTACCTTGTAGATTTCGCCAATACCCGCCAAGGCCTAAAGCCATTTCCTGCTTTAACCTAAAATTTTGCCCACGCTTGATTTTAAGTCTCGAAAAACCCTTTGAACTCGTAAATCGCGACGGGCAATGCGATTACCATGTTCAAATCGCAAACAATGAGGCTTGAGTTGAAAAAACAAAGCAGCCATACTAAATAAAAATATGAACGGCAGCCAAGGTGCCAGCAAAAAGGTACGGGGAAAAATACTAGAAAACTCCGGCGAAAGTTCCGCGAATCTAAGATTGATGGAGGAAAGAGAGGCGATAAAATGTCCGAATGCTCGATTCGGCCATCTCTTTCGGCTGCCGAATGATTCGGAGAGGTTATCACCGTATGATTAGGATAAGGTTCTTACAGAATACGTTTTATTTTCATTCGGAGAAATTGACTCCGAATAAAAAGATTCGGATCGAAATTCCTCCAAAAGGACCTTAGAGAATAGGGTCCCAGGAGTCTTTTGTCTATTGGTATTTTTGCTGTAGGTGTCGCAACCTTTGATTTCGCACCCCCGCAGGCGGTTTAGTCAAAACCGCAGCTGTGGGAGAATTTTTTCTCCCACCCGATTCGAGCGGCGTAGACTTTGAACTTTCTCTAGGATACAATGAGCTAGAAAGGGTCGCTCGTAAAATTTCTTCTGTTTCGCGGGCCTTCTCCATAAAACTGCGCGTTGTCCTTATGTTGTCGTTAAATACGTGGATACGTATTTCGGGGTGGATATTTTTCTTGCAAATACCAACAAGTTCAGAGTCAGTGTACGGAACGCGTAGGTTCTGATTCATCGCGGTGATATTAGCGATAAACGCGTCAAAAGACACACTGGCAGGTTGTTTAAACTGTGCCATTTCAAGGCGTAGGGATTCCTCCGCTCTTACAGAAAAGAAATAATCTCTAAACGCGCCTTTGAATGTAAACCACGTTAGTGCTTGATTAGGCCTATTCATGTCCCTAAACCAGATTAATGCACGAGCCCTTAATATTTGGGGTAGAAGCGCGATAATACCATTTCCCGTCATGCTGTGATATTCTGCGAATTCCGTCAAAGTCCGAAGGAATTCCGGAGCGCTTTCACATTCGACACCACTAAATATTAAGTGTGGGGGTGGTTTTGGGCTATTTTTGGTACTTGGTCAAGTTCCTACATTCGCTAACGTAGTTGCTAGGGTTTGAATAGTTCGTAGCCAAATATTGGTCGCTGCACCTTGCGGTGGCGGCAACGGAGGTGGGATTCCTCCTGCCGCTTGTCCTTGTCCATGCGTAGGACTAGTACCAAGGCTTGGAGGATGACTGTTCCTCCAAGGCGGGGTGTAAGATCCCGGTAACTGCGCGTTAATCGCGGCAATCAAAGCGTGCGGGTCGGCGGGATTCATGACTCGACAGTTATTTCAAGCAAAAGCACAAGTAATGTTCACAAGTACGCGTTTAGTACAAATGGTAATGTCAGTCTTAACGGGTCCTGGCAAGCTCGCCACTTTATGTAACCGTAAAATTAGAAAGTAGGAAAGGGGGCCTAATGTCACGATTCACAAAGATTTTAAATTAAAACTAGAACACTAAGAAGTTCCCAGGTTACCCGTTTAAAGGACTTATTGTCCATGACTAACTATAATTACCAAATGATCCATTGTAGAACAAAAACGCAGTTCGTGATAGAAACAATACTTTTGGTTTATTAACAAAACAAAACGCGTCTGGACACTTTGGTGACAGGAGTACAATTGCAACTGCCCTTTACAGATTTATGGCGGGGGTTTTTATCCCCGCGAAAAAAAATGTTTTTTAATAGTTTGATCTGCAGTGGCGCCACTCCGGGACTATTTGGCATTATACAAAAAATTAGTATAAAAATTTAGAACGCGAGCAAAGCAGACGACGCGGGTTTTTTAGTATGGACGGTTACATCAGGAACTACTCAGGGCTTCAAAACTCATTAAAGCCTCATAATATTTGGCGCCCATTTCTCTCGGACCTAAGCCATGTTTACACTTACCACCTTCAAACCGTTTTCATAAGGTTTGGAAAGGTTAAAATTTAATCTTTAGCTGTTAACCATATAAATATTTCTGGAGAAAATCCAATTATGATTTTGACAAATAGATTCGACTTTTCCATAACGGTTGAAAACGGTTTCAACGTGTCAAGTGTGAATATGGCTTAACTGTTTCCCTACGTTAGTACCTTTTCATAATTCAAATGTGGGAGCCGGTAGCCCGGTTGATCATCCGTACTCGCAAGTTGCCAACCACGATGTTACATTGTCAGTTTTTTAAAAAGTAGTTTAATATGCCGACGAATTCCAAAGATAAAGTGGACAAACGATTTTGTAAAAATCTAGATCGTAGTATTATATCAAAGGTTCCAATGTATTTCACGTACTTCTATGGGGTGATGATATAATATGTTCTGCTATAATCCGGGGTATTTTTGTGAAGAAGAACATACAGAATAGTGTTGACAATAACCAGAAAGACTGCTTCAGGTTAATATTTATTTATTTATAATAAACTGGTACAAATAGTTAGCTAGTGACTTATAGAGACCGCCTTGCAATCCAAAAAAAGACTGATGTTTGAGAGAGAAAAAATAATTTGTTTTATACAGTAATTCACAGCTTAGCCATATAAATAGATAGATTCACGCTTGGAAAAGGAATATTACATAAATCAAGTACAGTTCTTTTACTATTGATTCAACAAAGAAATAAAAAAGGGCAAACAGTACATGCTATAAGTAGGAACTATTAATATTTGGCCGGGAACATTGCAGAGTTATTTTGGGGCAAATTGTAACCATGGCTAAAACCATTTTGTTTTTAAATAAGAAGAAAAGTAAAAAATTAAAAGGGAAAGACCCTTTCATTAAAATTTAATAGGAACCAACACCCGTTTTATGGACTTTAAACACAAAACAAGTCTTTTAAAAACTAATCTACTTTGTGTCATTTCCTTAAAGCACCGGATAAATATCTTACAGGGCATAATTCCCCAAAATATATCAACTATTTTACTTATGGTTCATACTAGGGATGAACTGGTACCAATACCGTATCAGTATCGGCAACAATACTGGGGATTTCCGGATAGTATCAGACCGGTTGGGTTAAACCGAAACCGGTTAAAACTCTGAAAAATGGCGCCAAATGAAAGTTTCTCAGTTTATTTTATAATATACAGATGGTGCTTTATATTTTAAAGGTTCATAGTGTCATCCATTTATTCCAAAAAGAGACTAAAGAAGTTAAAAAATAGAGGCCTTCACTTTATCCATGGGTCTCTTTATATAGGGAAAGTTTTTCTGTCATTTTGAAGCGTCATTCAATTCATAGTGTTAAGGTACTTGTGAAATTCAAAGTTGGAGTTGTTTTCAAGGTGTTCAAATTTAAAATAGGCGCTCTGAGATTGAGGCTCTTCCAGCTATACTATTGAAAGTTGATCAAGGCAAATAATCCGCTGTCTAATTCAATTTCTCCCCCTTGAAAACATCTCCAACTCTGAATCTTTATTTTTCGCCAAACAATAGCTTAAAAATTATGAAAAAGGTCTCAAAATGTAAATTAGAACTTACTTATCATTTAAAATTCAGCAACAAAAATATTCCATAAATATACTTAAAATGCTCTGAAACTGAGTCCACTTCCGAAATTGGATCCTTATTGAAAAAGCATTACGAGGGAAACTGGGTTATTAATCACACCTAACGGACAAAGTCGGAACTAGAGGCGCTTTTGGTAGTCGTTTTTTAACATGGGGCTCGAAAATAGCTAGCAGGCATTTTACAACCGAAACAAGGTTATCTAAGTTGGACATACTTCTACACACCAATTTTACATTGCCAAAGGCAGGAACAGACCAGAATTCGTCCGCTAAAACTTTCCTTTGCTAAGCTTAGCTGGCCAGTCAACTACATCTCTGGACTATGGGAGCCTCTTGTGACATTTGTTTAAAATACTGCACAGCCGAGACTTGCTGTGAGCTTTTGAATCGGCATTTTAAAATATGCACCATCTGAGGTACAAGGAATAATGAGAAAGGAAATAAATACCATCGGAGCCTCCGAGATATCTAGGCCCATGCATGTAGTGAAGGGAGAATATTTTTTTGACTAATTTAGTTCGCCGTGTTTTCCCGCTTGGTGGCGCTTTCAGCACCGTAAAATAAACAAGTTCAGCCTCATGACCCCGTCGACTGCTACAATATTAGGGCAAGGTATAAACGTAGAGCGGTGAAGCCGATGTTGCGGATAGTAAAAAAATGTTTTTGAAAATTTTAGAAGACCTTTATTAAACAATCATTCCAAAGAAGTAAAGGAAAAAAATGTTAAGGTTAAAAAATGAATGGTTTTGAAGGGGTAAAATATCCTCTAATGGTATATGAAAACTGTGAATTAGCAACTTTTTTGTTTTACTAAAAAAACAACGATGTTAAAATCTCATAATTACTTTTTTATCCATACAATCTAACCAATAGATTCAATAAAAAGTGAATAGCCCTTAAAAAATTACGTTAATTTAAAGGTAAAACCTTTCTCTTTCATAAAAGTTTTATAATTGGCCCCTAAAATGTCATCGATAATTTATGGAAGACCCCGGTCGCAACGGTCATTTAGTTCGCCGTGTTTTCCCGCTTGGGGGCGCTGACACGACCGTAAAATAAACAAAGTTCAACCCCGTGACCCTGTCGACTGCTTAAGTATTTGGGCCAAGGTCGCGGATTGTAAGTATACGGTTTTATTACTCTTACTGAATTATTTTAATTGAAACAATTTAACATCTAATTTTATTTAAAGAATCATGGTTTCATACAATCTAATCTAACCGAAAGATTCAGTAAAAAGTGAAGAGACCCAAAAACATTTACGTTAATTTTAGGATGAAACTTTTCTCTATCATAAAAATTTTATGACTGACCCCTAAAATATCAACGATAATTTAAGGAAGACCCCTGTCACAACGGAAAAATAAGCGCCATCTATGGTGAAAATATTTTTCCTAGCAAACTGGATATTTCCCCACATAAAATTTGACATGCATGGGCCTAGTTCATCCCGGAGGCTCCGATACCATCAAGTTTTAAATAAAATTTGTTAAAGGCGTTTACAATATTGTTTTTCAATTTTGAATGAATTTAGTTTCGCTTTCCTAACTTTGTGACTAGAAGCACAGGGAAACAAGGGCCTTACAGCATAAACTAGTTGATTAAAAAAAGTGATAGTCTTTTTTAAAAAAAATCTTTACAAACCATAGTAGTATAATTCATGAAATTACTCTATAAATATAATTGTTTCGCATTAGTTTTAGTACTTACGTTGTTGGATCATACCCTGTAAATATCGGTATCGTTTCCTGTTGCACCGGTAAAGGGTTAAGCCGGTATTAAAACAGGTTAAAACCACGTTCCTTTTTAAATTTTCGAAGAAACTCGATTTTTGGCCACCCTTACGCGGGGAGGATGTAGAGAAAGGAGAGTAAAAGAGGAAAGGAGATGGTTACTTAAACAAGACAGTGCGGTCTGTATCTCGCGCGCACCTAACTCGGCGCACAGCAGAGGAGCCAGACGTCACATGATCCGTTAAGAAGGAATTTCAAAAGGGTTAGAGTTAGAAGGTCACACCGGCGATAACGTGGTTTCCTGAATGTCCGAATATTGTAAACCTATTTGAAATTACTCTCTTGGTTTTTTTCTACTCTCTTTTGCGTTGGTTGCGCATGTGCGAAACTCTACGACCGAGCCGGCTTGGTTTTGAAATTGAGATGAATGACAATTTGGTCTCTCTGAGTCTTATTCTATTTGTGCTTAATTCCTGACGTAACCTGGTTGAGCAAGCCGTCTTATCCCCAAAACACTGTGTTACCGGGTCCTCTGTTCCTATTTTACTAGGTTTTCAAGTTATTTCCTTTAAAGTACTTCAAATTTCCAGTGGTAACCCTCAAATCAAATCCATCATAGCTGAAGATTCCATTCGAATTTGTTGAGGCCTGCTTAACAAAAATTATTTTTTGGCTTTTAGATGGATGTTGCGTTCTAAAGATCTAATTCCCCAAGATTGTACCTTTATAATGAAAATGAGAAAGTGAGGAGTCTCAGTACGTAATTAGCCTTTTTCCTGATGACCTGCCCGTAGCGGCGACTTTGAGAACTACTGTAATCGACGAGCCAACCAGATGTCGCTAAATAGACCCAGTATTTTCTGTGGTCAAGGACAGTGTTGGAAATAAGGATTTTTTTAATCTGGATACTGGGACAGCGACCCCCTGGCCTGGAAAAAAAAACTGTTTGTCGACCATTGACCAGTTATCGTCGTCTGCTAAACTAAAGAAGTGGATAATTAATATATTTGAGTTATGTCTTCAATTTTCCTAGTGGTCCTGTGCACCACTGACCCCCCCTCCGAATTAAGTTTTAAACTGGACCAGGCAATTATTAAACTATTCATTTGCCCTTTGCCGCCGCCTTATTTCCCATGCTGGTCAAGGATTAGTCCGCTTCAACACACTTTAAACTTAATTTCAGCGTAATTACCAGATTCAATTAATGAAATTAAATTAGTTCGCAATACAAACGTGTTTCTAAAGTATGTGCAACACTTTTGAAAGGTGAAAACGACTTTTTCGAAGTCTTTATAGCTTCTAAAGCTAAAGTACTGTGTTTGCTCAAACTTTAAACTGTGAAAACCAGGCTATGCAAGTAGAAGTACTTTCGAAGATCTATAAACCCCGTAAAATTTGTTTTACCTGTAGAAAAATGTTGGATATCCTATAGAAGCGCGATCTACTTGTATTTCATAAATTAAAGGTAGTAATTACGCTGAAATTGAGTTAAGAGTGTTGAAACGGAGTATCCATTTCGCCTGCCACCGGATCGCCAGCACCCAATTCGCCTGCCACCGGATAGCCAGCACCCACAACGCTTGCCACCGGATAGCCAGCACCCACTTCGCATGCCACCGGATAGCCAGCACCCACTTCGACTGCAACTGGATCACCAGCATCCATTTCGCCTGCCACCGGATAGCCAAAACCCACTTCGCCTGCCACCGGATAGCCAGCACCCATTTCGTCTGCCGCCGGATCGCCAGCATCCATTTCGCTAGCCACCGGATCGCCAGCATCCATTTCGCCTGCCACCGGATCGCCAGCATCCATTTCGCCTGCCACCGGATCGCCAGCATCCATTTCGCCTGCCACCGGATCGCCAGCATCCATTTCGCCTGCTACCGGATCGCCAGCATCCATTTCGCCTGCTACCAGATCGCAAGCACCTTTTCGCCTGCCACCGGATCGCCAGCACCCTTTTCGCCTGTCACCGGATCGCCAATACCCTATTCGCCTTCCACCGGATCGCCAGTACCCACTTCGACTGCCACCGGATCGCCAGCACCCACTTCGACTGCCACCGGATCGCCAGCACCCACTTCGCCTGCCATCGGAAAGCCAGCACACACTTTCTCCACGGCAGCATCCGCGCTGCATAGGAGCACGTGACAATTTATCCGACTACGAGTTCAGGCTCTTTCTATTACAAAGGGGACTTTAGTTTTACTGCTCTAGTTGATGCTAATCTTAAGGTGATCATCACAGCAATTTGAATTATCAGATAAAATAACTTTTAATATGTTTAGGCTTTTTTATCGATGTTGGGACCGCTCTCTTAGAATAACATTTCGGATATTTTAGAGTTTGAAGGGCCCCTAAAATTGCAAATGTTACTCCTTACGAACCTATTCCATCCTGTTTTGCCGTTAATGTTTATTTTTAAATTAATTTTCACGCTATGTTTCACGTGTTGTAAAACTAAATGCCAAGGAGAATGTACCCATGAACTGTCCGAAAGAAAACTGAAGGGCGCGTGGGTAGTCGATAAGATCTGATACGCTGTTAAATGAAGTTACAAAATTGTAGTAAAGATTGAGGCATGGGTATACGACGCGAGTGTTTACGATAAAACCACGGTGAAGGGGGACTGTTTCAGGAATATATAGATACGTTTCTGAAATACGAATCAGAAGCTAGTGGTTTTCCAATTAAGAGTAAGACGGAAGAAGAGAATTAAAATTATGTTAATAATTTTGAATCAGTGGAAGGTATCGTTTTGAGTCTAGATAATATTATGAAAAATGAAGGCTTAAGGACCTGTTTTAACTTATGTTGAATTATTTATGAGGCAAATTCGCCCAACGTACTATTTTAACAAAAAAGTTGTTAAAACCAGTCACGAGTTATTCTCGCTACTGTTAAATCCAGAAATTGAAGTAAGAAGTATATTAACTATAAATTAAAGAACCATTTTAGTCAAATATATCCCGTCAGAAGGTCACGAATTCGAACAAAACATACCAACGTTGTTGTAGCAGCGATGGCGAGTGCGAGATAACATTAAAAGCTTTAGAACAAGTAAGTCAACACTGCTTTTATTACGATACTGATTCCCAGCTCTATTTGCCACGTACTGGTAATCCTCTATTAGAAACGGGCGATTACTTAGGAAAACCTTAAAAACGGATTAAAAGAGTAACGGAAAAGAAGCTTTTTGCTAGTACTGGCTCAGCGGAGGTCCTTAAAACTATAGCATGATCATATATGTCCCGAAACTTAAAAACATTTAGTATTACTAAGTAAAAGGATTTCAGCAAGATATTAGTACGGAACAAATTATTTACAGTAAAGATCTTATAATTCTGTTACGCGTAAATAGAGAGTGAAATTAAAGAAATCAAGGAAGTAAAAGTAACTGATTTGGCAATTTATGAACCAAGACGAAGTAAAAGAATGCCTAAGTATATCAGTGTATTGCGCGAAGAATACAAGTTATAGAACTACCGTGGATAAAGTAAGACTTTAGTTTATTAGTTTTCAAACAATTCCGTTTGGTTATCAAATAAAATAATATTAGACTTAAACGGAAGAAAATTGATTTAAAAAATTGTTGGGAGGGTAAATAAAGTTAAATTATTTTTAAATTGGACTTTTTTATGTAAATTCTTAAAAGTTTTCCACAGTATTTCTTCATTCTTTAAGGACGATATCAAGATTTGTTTCTGTCATTGAGAAGTCTATTTTCTGAATGGAGATTTCCGAAGTTATAATAAGAAAAGTTACGAGTGATGCAGAGGGTAGGGGTTAAGGAACAAAAAAATGTATCGGTTAATTTTTCTTATATTAGTAGAGTCGAAGGATAAAAAATGAAAGAGAAATGAGACAATCAATTGCTTCCTCTTCAACCCGTCTCCTCCGCGAGCGCCAAGCCACCACCGCCGCCATTTTTCTGCGAGGGGCAATTTTATCAATAGAAAAAATCAGCGCTAATGCCGCGTGGCACGACGCGCCAGTTGATTAAAACGCTACTTTTCTTGTACGTATACATACGAATTACTCTTTCTAATTTTTCTTATTCGTATTTCATTAAACTTCGTAGAAGGACGTCAAATGATACTGTTTGAGCATCCCGCTTCCGTTATAACTGGGGGTTCCGGTTTCGAAAAAAAGCACATGAAAAAATGGAACTGCCCATATAGAAATCCCATATATCAAAAAACAACACAGTTACTTCTGAGTCGGCAGTGTGGAGCACTCCTGTAAGCCAAGCTTCAGGGTGACTAAAATTGAAGGAATACGACACAGACACATGCCTAGACTACAGTTGCAGGCTCAACATTCGCTAATCTAACAGAACGCGAATATAATATTTTTAAAGTTAGTTCGATCGCGATCTCAATAAGTTGAACGGGTCTTCTTTTTTTATTATTAGTAAAGTATTATTTAATCTCCATTAAAAGTCAGTTGACGCAAAATGAGCCATAGATATTTCTTTTATTAATTAAGATTCCCAAGTGGAACGATTTAGACGGAGCAGAACACAATTGATTTTTGAATCCCTTCTTGTTAAGACTTAACGTTGTCACAAAGTCCACCGAATTTAGTACGATTGACTAACGTCCTGTAACGCAATTATCTCCAACGACCGGAAAGAATTAGATTCCCAAAACTTTAATGAAAAAACGCTTAACGAGTTTTAGCTCCAAATTGGAAGTTGAAATTTGCGTTATCTATCCGGGAGGAACATGTGTGTCAACCCTGATGAGAATGTTTTGAGTAACAATACACTCACGGCTTTCGATTATAACGGTTTTGGTTTAGTCACGATAGTATTTTCGGATGCTGTAAACTTATTTTTTGCCGCTTGCTTAATATTTTACCAATTATAAACTTTCTTATAAAACTTCGCGGTTTAGGTCTCGAGTGTAGAAAAGAATTCAGTCGACATAGAAGAATCGCTTCAAACGTATCTCGTCTTGAACGATCTCAAATCCAAATTGAAATATGTTAAATTAAGTCAGGCGTGAAAGTCGAGGGTGGCAGAGAGGAAATCAAAGTAGTATAAAAATATGTTCAAGCCAAAGCAAAAATTGTTAAGTCTGCCACCCTTAATTTTTGTTAAAATTTGAAGAGATCGTACAAAGGTAAGTCTTCAGCCGTTGGCGAGTTACCTAATCGTTTCGAGGCCAATAGTACAATTTTTACCTCGTCAGAAACTAAAATGTACGACAAGATCGGACTGATGAACCTAATGTTGGAAAACTAGACGATAATGTCTTTGCGGATGAAACTTATCAAGTTGAACCTTCTGAAGAGACATTCTCACGCGTTATTTCAACCTCAGACAATATGGAATTGCCTTCGAACGGGTTGATTCAAAGTGCCGGCTAATTGCGACAATAAGATTCATTCAGTCCTGCCATGAACTCCAAGAAAACCAACAAGTATTCCAGGAGAAATAACCCCATTAAGTAATGGATTTTGAAGAATCTGCAAACAAAACGATGCCCGAAAAGGTGGGGGCCCAATGACGAATTTTGAGATTTCCCCGTTACATCCTGATAAAGAAATTCAATTTATACTTACTTTAATTAAATTTTCTTAGATTAATTTTACATAATTGTAATAATTTCTATTCAAAGAGAGCGGTAGCTATACGCTCTAGTGGGCAGAAGTGGAAAAAAGGGGAAACCCTACGTGCTTTACTGTTCCTCTCTACTACCAACTCCCTATAGCTACAGGAGTTTATCCGAAGCCCGCGAACATGGTGTAACGGCAATATGGTAATTAGTGTTACGAAATATGAAACTGGATGAGAGATCGCAAAAACAAGAAGATATTTACGTGGTAAATAATTTGATAAATTTACTTTTCCTTAAGTATTTTTGCATGTGTTAATAAGTTTAGAGTAACAAATATCACATGGTGAAGCCCATTTAAGTCATAGGGGCCCCTATTTGAATAAATATATTATTGATAAATCAACCTTATTCCCTATCGCCCGAAGTTAGGCTTATCTCGGGTATCGTTGAGGAGCGTAACATAGGGCTTTGCGAATAGTACTTTGTAAGGAATACGTCGAATACCAAATAGTAGTGATTTTAGGAGCCATCTCGGTTTTTAATAGGGAAATTACCAAATAATTCGACAAAACTATTCTACCATGTTTCAAGTTTATATTTTTTATCACCTAAGACCAAATTTTTGAACGAACCAATGTTTTATTTTATTCAATATTAGGTTAGTTGTCAATATATTCTTTCTCGCTTTGCAGTACATGAGCTTTTCCAAGATAATAGAATACATTTTATTAGGTATACCGTAGTGACATGTCAAAACTAAATTAATAATACCCATAATCTCATTATACCTTTGATGGATTAACTTTGCCTGTGACCTTCAAAAGACTGATTGTCTGATTCCAGCTATAGCCTCCTAGATCACGCTACTCGGTGAACGCATGTAATATTTAACATAAGCTACGCCCCAATTTTCAGGCTGTATCTGCCAAGTCGCGTCACCTACGAGGCCATGGTCCAGCGGACACTCTACCACAGCGACCTCAAATTCACAATTGTGAATGTGTTACCAAAGATGACTTTCAGAACCTAGGATTTGACTCACTCCATGATCTAAAAACTGAAGTTGTAGAATCGGATTTAATAGAAATTATGCAATCGATACACTCGAAAGCTCCTTTCTAGCTTCAAATAAAGAAAGCATAGTGGCGTTTTATAAAATATTTCAACTATGCTTAACTTTGAATGAATGTTTCTCAAATACCATTTTTTGCAGCATGTTTACCTCGTAATTTATTTGTTTATTTTAGATGATAACAAGGCTGGTAATGCAGAATCTATTCAAAAGTTGGATACGTCGATTTCATTAGAACAAAATAGAGACCATGAAAGCTTGCTTAATACATGGACTGATTTGATTATTCCCTCCAGTAAAAGCTACACTTCTCTTGGTACCTTGGGCTCGTCTTCGGCTTTTCAAGGTGTCGTAAAGTCTTCTAACGACACGAATATTGCATCATACAAACTTCTATTTTGTGCAACTTCCAGCTGAAGTACAAAATGCCCTTCACCGGAATATTTTCACGTAGTCGAGAGCGTTATGAACACTTTGCTAAGACTACTGAGGGCTGATTTAACTATTCAAGTCAAACGTGGTGTTTTAACCCTCGACAGCTATGGATGTGTGGATTTTGAACCTACTGATTCAATACCTCAAGAAGAAGTTATGCTCGAAAACAACCAACTATTGAAAGGAATGTTCCGAGAGATTGCCTACAAGGATGAGGTCTATAAACTATTTAAGATAAATTACGCGTTGCTCACGCCATAGCACCGATGCCAAAGGCATATTGTGCAACCTCATATTCAGGCCTTGAATAGACCCGTAGCCGCAGCGTAGCGAAGAACTCGCTCCACCGTAATAGAGGAGACCCACGAGGGCTCCACAGTGTGTGAATCAAAGTATTCTAGTCTAAGCGAGGCGAAGCAGTGGCACTCGCAAAGTACGTGATTTGCCTTTTTGGTAAGCGAATTGTGATGAAGAAAGAGGAGTTACCGATAAAACCTCGTCTCTAATGTACAGTCCTGGACAAATGTTTCTCGACATTATCATTTGACTGCCATTTTGGTCCTATTTGAGCTAGAGTAACAAAATAGGACTGTCTAAATAGGTTGACATCTCAAAATTATTTTAAAATTAAAAATGGCACTGGGGCTAATAGGGCGTTAGCCATAGCGGAAATAGTAAATCCCAACGATAATGACGTTGCGAAATAATGCTTCAAATGGATCAACAATGCTATCCTTGCACGCGTCTTGTCACGTTGAATCCGAAACTGTTTTCACATTGTAAATGTGTTCATAAAATCAAAAGTTACGACAAAAACGTGACTTTCAAAACAATAGCAAATAAGCCTAGTTCCACACTGACATATGAAAAATGAGAACTTATGAATTAGACTCAGTCTTCAGAAATGGAGGGTTGTTGGTGGCGGTTTGTAAACGTCTAAATATTTAGAGATTTGGATATGTTTAATGATTTTTTATAATTTTCTAGTTGCTAATACAGTGGGTGGATATTTGGGGACAATTCCTTTGACGGATATTTTACGGCAGACGGCGTTATCTGTTGAATCGCTATTAAAAGTTGGACGAGCCGAGGTATTGGATGTTGGACAGTGTTTCAAGAATATACTTTGAGAAAGTTTAAGGAGGTGGCATGACTAAAATGCAGGTGTAACAGAGATAGTTTATGGAGCAAAATAGGTGGCATGACTAAAACACAGGTGTAACAGAACTTATTTAACGTCGGTAAATAATGTTTGGACGCTTGAGAATTGGATGTTGGGAAATGCTCTGATAATGATATTGTGGGAATAATATTTCGAAGGCGAATTCATGAGGATGGTTGAGAAAACATATTGTTCAATTTAAAGTGGATATTTATATCCAGTGAAAATGTTTTGAATTATAATAATATAATTATAATAATATATATATATAGGTTAAATTATTCGCAAGTTTTATGCCATGAAAATGTTTTACAACGTGGATAATTTTAACATATTTCCCGCCTTCTCGGCTTTACTCTGCAAGTTTTCTTATTCCCAGCACATTTTAAACGTGATTACTATCAATTTAAAATTTACTTAAGAATTTGGGTTTTTGAAAACTATGGCTGTTTTTGGAACATAGAGCAAAAAAAATAGAGGCCCCTACAAACGATAAACAGCACAGCGTTTGCTACTGGACGCTAACGGAATCTGCCAGAGTACGGCTCTCCTGGTTTGCTCCATGGGAAGTTCACTACACTGCCTCTAGCGGTGCTTCTTAGTGTCAGGGAAATAACCTAAACCTTGCGGTGTTAGCTTCTCTTCTTTAACTAATGGAGTGGTGAATTTGCTTCCATTTTATTTCCAGTCCAGCTAGACCGATATCCCATTGCTCGCTCATTAACGCTGTTATGTTTCCTCACACGTAATACCGAAGTTTGAACCAGTTCCTACTAGGGATGAACCGGTACCGATACCATATCGGGGTTTCCCGATAGTATCGGATCGGTTGGCTCGATACCGATACTAAACCGATACTCGTTTAAAATTAGTTTTGTGGCGCTACATGACATTTTTAGGTCTTTCAGTAATGTTTTGATGGTGATAATATCTCGTTTCTATGATTGTAAATAAGCCGTGATATTATTTTGAAAGTACCTCTAAACATTGTACTTTGTAGTATCATTCATGAAATTACCGTGTAATGACTTTCTAGTAGGGTTGTAAGTCGGAAAATTTTCCGGAAAATGACCGAGCTATATTTTTCCGGAAAATTTTCCGTATTTTTCCGCTACCGGTTTTTCAATTAAAAGGTTAAAACTTTAAAATTTTTCAATTGCCTTTCTTTTCAAAACACTCATTATTTTGTTTTAGGTGAATTCGGAGGGGTTAAAAATTGTCCAAGGGCACAGAGTCTAGTGACCCCTATTCTCTATAGGAAAAGCTCACTCATTTGCTATCGCTTGCATGCATAGGGTTACTGTTTGCTCTTATGACGGTATAAGGCGTTAGAGAGTCGAGACCTAACCGTTAAGAGACCCAAGTGAAACTAAAATTATCAGGCATAAAGGATAGTGATCGTCTGCGTCATTGTAAGGGAAACGAGGTGTTATGTTGTTAATGTTATTAAGTTTGTTAACCCTGTTTAAAGTCACAAATTATGGGAAAATCAACCACTAATATTTGGTGGTACTTTAATAAATCTACTAAAGATGGCAAAATAACTGGAGAATATTTTAAATCTTTAAAAGTTAGATAAATTGACTCAAAGCTCACATAATTGCTAGTTTTATATTTTTCGGATTAGCGGAAAATTTTCCGCCAAGAGGAATATTTTCCGCGTTTTATTTTTCCGGAAAATTTACAACCCTATTTTCTAGTATTTTTAATACATATGTATATGGTACTTTACTATAAATATCGGGTTTTGGTTCATAGTGAGTAAATATCGGTATCGATCGGTATCGGCTCATGTTTGCACCGGTATCGATCGGTATCGGGTCAAGCCTGGTATCGGCCATCTCTATTTCCTACTTTTCCAATTTCATCCACTTCTTATTCCGCTTTGTTTCTGCCACCGGCTTATTCCAATTTCACACTATTACATTTGGTTCCATTCTATTTTTAATTTCCACTGAAACTCCGAAACCACCATTATTTGAGTTTCTCACGTCGCCCAGATCGCGTGACCAAATTATTGAGAATTGCGGAATCTTCTTTCAGAGTTCTAATGAACGCTGCAACGGGGTTACGTCAATACATGAAGAAGAAACGCTGGTTTGTTCTGCATACGTGCCTCGGTCCACACTTTTACTCCGGCACAACCAAGAATGATTTTAACTCGAAGGAGTTACTCGGTTTACGTCTCTCCAGTATCAGTCTCTGCTTTACATTGTGGATTATTGGACTTGGTATCGCCTTGATTTTTGCTGCCATTGAACGATTATCCTGCCGCAGGAAATTTAAAGCTCTAAGATAGTAGGAGCGAAGCGTTGCGAATGTAACCCCTTGTTTTCAAATGTCAGCTTAAAGCAAAGGGCGGCTCCGTTGTTGCCCCTTAAAAGGACTGCAAAGGAGGCCTGGGCGGGTGGGTAAAAATTATTTGAAATACGTCACAGACATCACGTGATGCCAAGATACAAAGGCTCCTCATGGAGTGGGACTAGTTAACATCTAGTCCTGGTTTTTCGCGTGATTGCAGCGCCAATTCCATGAAGTGGTAGTTTTCGAAATAAAACGAACTAAGCTTCTTTGAATCACCCACGCCTCTCCTAGGTCACGTGGTGCCTCTGACGTATTTCAAATAATTTTGACCCACCCACTCATGCTTTCTTTACAGTCCCTTGAAGCAAAGGGCGGCTCCGTTTCTGCCCCTTAAAAATGGCTTTTTTACTACACAGTGGCTCAGCTTGGTAAGAGCTAGTATAGTCAAAGGCAGGAACCAATCAGACCGAATACACAAGGTCTGATTGATTCCTGCTTTTGGCAATGGAAAATTCGTGCCCAGAAGGTTAGATCGAATGCTTGGGGTGATAATGGAACCACCTGTTGTTTTAATACTGGTCAAATTACTCGAAGATGTAGTAGCAAAAGTATATAATTTATGTTTCTGTTAAGTATGTCATAAATTAAAGGTCATGCTCTTTAGGTCAAACTGTGTGAAAAGTGTCAAAGAACATGAGGTCTAAAATATTTAGTTTCGGAGGTACGGGCAGCTAAATCATGGAAATTGGCACACGTGGGGAGTAAGACATATCAGAGTGCTCATCTTGTTTGGACAATTTCAATAGCCTCCAATCTAAGAACGTTAATGAGTCTTTATCTATCCTAAGCTGGTAATGTGAAAGTTCTTCAGAGTGTAATAGCGCGGACGGTAACTTACCGGTAATTATGGACATTTAATTACCGACACATCTTTAAGTCAACGTGTTGCAACAACAACTAGAAGGAATATTTTAATTATGTTTAGTATGAACGCATCAATTACGTGTCAAATCAAATGTCTAAATTCTAATATGAGTAAAACAATTTGAATTTTACAAATGTACTTTAGAATTTATAATGTGCAATTAATAAGCAACAACATTGTTAACAAAACGATAATTACATATTATTTATTATTTAATACCAGGGAAAGATTAAATTTTAGAAGTAGGAATGGAGAACGGTGAGTATTTATTTCAGACCGACTCATAGCCCCTCCCTCCAACACGTAACGAAAAGTTTAAATGATTTTATTGGCTCAGTTAAACTACGATTTATGACGTTGCTTTCATGCCCCTCCGTCCCGTGGAAGGGGGTCCGGGACTTGCGCGCCCACATTACTCTGTTCTCCATTCCTACTTCTAAAATTAAATCTATCTCTGTTAATACCTTACATATTTGAAAACTAAAAATTACTTTTTGCTCTGATCAGTTACAAACTTTCATTAGAATTTTTAAATGTGTACTTGGCGCAATGTGTACAATCTCGCGAGCTATGTAATTAACTATTTTTACGCACAATCACCTTTTATTAATACAATAATTATTAACTTTATCTACAAAGAGCTTTAAATGATGTTCTTATTGACCACATTGTTTAAAATTGTATCCCCCACGATCTAGACAAAATCCTCCGGTCATAATCCCCCGACAGTGTATAATAAAAAGGTCGTAAAGAATTCAATATCAAAATTATCTAAAACACTAGAAGCGTCAGCGATCTGGTGGCATAATAGATAAGGCGTTGAACAGCGGAGTGACGGATCGCGGGTTCGATTCCCCGAAGAAAAATAAATATTATTAAAATTAAATTTGACTTATTTCTAATTAATTTGTGACTTTCATTCAGTTCTAGGGCAAAAAAAGGTTTACGTAAAAGATATTAGCGTAAATATGGTGAAAATTTGCAAATACGAAACAATCTTTGCTTTGGATTGGTTAATTGGTGGTGTCAATGACATTCAATATTTACGTTGAGTTTGTCAATATTTTAATTTTATTCGGTTTGGGTTGGGTTAGTTTAGGCTGGGTTGGGTTGGGTTTGGTTAAATTGGGTTGGATATGGTTAAATTGGGTTGGATATGGTTAAATAAGGTTGGTTAGGTTAGATTGGGCTAGGTTAGGTTAGGTTAGGTTTGACTCGTTTAGGTTTGGTTGGGTTACGTTTTGTTCGGTTAGGTTTGATTAGTTTAGGTTAGGTTGGATTAGGTAAGGAAAGAGTTTGGTTAGTAATATTGTATAAAAAACTTTAGAATTTTGCGCCTTTTACAAAATATTTTATTTTCATTGACTTCCCAAAATAATATGCCTTTTCCAAAATATTGTTGTTTATCTTCATTGAATTCCCAAAATAATATGCCTTTTCCAAAATATTTTTGTTTATGTTCATTGACTTCCCAAAATAATATGCCTTTTCCAAAATATTGTTGTTTATCTTCATTGGATTGTGTACGATCCGAGCTAATGGTTTCATTTGTAATGCGAATATTTTAGTTACAAATTTAATGAACAATATTATTCAAAAAGGAGTAACATTATATCGGAAGTGAATATAAAATGTAATTTTTTGGAAAAAGGCATATTAATTTGGAAAATCAATGAAGATAAACTTCAATATTTTGGAAAAGGCGTAACATTTCAGTTAATTTATATAAAATATTACTAACCTAACCTTTAGAAAAGGCATGTTAATTTGAATAGTTAATGAAGATAAACTTCAATATTTTGGAAAAGGCGTCTAATTTTAGTTTGTCTTATGAAATATTACTAACCTAACTCTAACCCAACCTTGCCTTTAAGAGAACTCCCTCCCAAGTAATGACGGCGCTCGACGCTGCTCAACTTTTCCGATCATCCAACTCACTCTATTCATTGCGCTACTGGAACTCGGTAACTCAAGGAAAACGCTATGATTTTATGTGTAAACTCATCCCATGCAGTCGAAAGCTCTTCCATATAAATATTCCCATTGAACAGAATATCGCTCATTGGGCTATAAATTGTTTTAAATTAAGCTACAATTGTACAAATCTGAATTCGGTCCAACGGGATTCTATCCAATAGGAGCATACCCTTCATTGACTTCCCAAAATAATATGCCTTTTCCAAAATATTGTTGTTAACTTCATTGACTTCCCAAAATAACATGCCTTTTCCAAAAAATTACATTTTATATTTACCTCCGATATAACATTACTCCTTTTTGCATAATATTGTTCTTTATTTTATATGCATAATATAATAGAGATTTCCCTCCCTATCAATCACAGTTTGGGGGAAATTGTCCAGGGCTGGGGGGAATTTGACCTGGGGCCGGGGGTAATTTGTCCTCGACATCCATTCGGGGGAAATTGTCCGGGGGATTTTGTCGCCTACGAGAGGGGATTATGTCCATTTTTTTCAGATGGGGGATTAAGCTCTGAAGTAGCTCTCAACAGTCTTTAATCTATGATTTCAAAAAGCACTCGAAACAGTCTAGACCATTAATGGCGGGCTGTATTATAGTTTGAGGATTACTCAACCAATGCTTTGATTATGTTATAATCACGATGCTATCTTCATCGCACGTGCTTTCAATTTGGTTGTTTTCGAAACTTTACTACTTTATATTAAGTTTCGTTGTAAAGGTATTAAGCTGTTATTAATTTCGCTAAAACTGTATTTAGCGTTTTAAAATTTTGAGGTAATTGTAATTCGGAAACTTTCCTATCGCTATAAAGATATTTCGCTATTGTTGCATTTCGCTGTTGTAGATTTCCTTATTTTGACCGTCGATATTGTGCCTTCAGCATTTTGGAATTCGCTAATTTGACCTACAAGACCCTATGCCACAGCTAACCGACAGCGCCCTATTATAACTATTACAATTAACCTCGGCAAGTTTTTATGAAAAGGGGAAACCGGGTAAGACCGCGGAGGAAAACTCCTTCAACAAAGAGGATTGTTTCCAGGATTTTCACCCGGTGCCATAGTCCAGGATCGAACCCGAAACCCTCTTGCTGCGAGGCGAAAGTGCTATGCACTTCACCTCCCCACAATACTGCAAATAGCAAGTAAATAATAAGAATAAGTTATAACTGTACTACAATAATAATTTTTGTACAAAGAATGAAAACCCAGATACTTTAAAAAAGATAAATCAATTAAACTAGTATTTACTTTAAAACGTAATTCCACTAAATCGGGAGTTACGTCGCATTGTTGACCACTTTCCTTTTTACCATTGGCGCAATTTCGGGAAAAAAGTTAATTATTTAACCAGTAAAATAGAGATAATGATATTTTTGACCACTAGAAGTCGCTATGTATAACATTTATGGGTGGAATCAAAATATAAGAAGACGAAGTCTCACAATGAAGTATGCGAGGATGGTACATGTACCAGAGGCTAAAGCTATGATCCGATCACTACCAACGAGATGTACATCTCGTTGGTAGTGTTAGTACTTAAATACGTTTTGGTTTCTCTAATTCTTCAATATAACTCAAACGCTTTCGGATCGCCTTTGACGCCTGTTGGTCGCTTTTCGCACCACAATGACAGAACCTTTGGACTGACAGCATCCCGAACATCTTTGACAGTGGAAACATTCCTCGGCGATGTCCTCGGGGATACTGCGGGAATACGTCTCGAGTTCAATTGCTCTGAAAGTTTGCTGATCGCCCCTGTTCTTCGAAACGTGCCAGAATTCAGCGAGCGAGATCAAAATGGTCAGCATGGTCGAAGCGGCGAACACCAGAAACATGACGTTGACGTCGTGGATGGAAGTCTTGGAAAATTCCATCACTCGTTTTTGATTCAGATATTTGGAACACCCTTTCTTGTTAATGAGGTCTTTTGCTAGGACTTTATGTCCTGTCTCCCAAAAATTCATAATCCTACAAAAATAATGCCTTAAACTTCATCATTTTTGTACAGATTGCGGTTGTATTTTTGCACCTGCATTGTTTTAGGGGCGTGCCAACCTTTTTCCTGGAGCGGGGGAGAAATCGCTGGCAACTGTCCCAGGCGGTTACATCCAGTAATTTGTGCAAAAATTTTGCATTCGCGTGAACAACCTCGCGCGACCCCAACCGCTTTCCAAATAAGAGTCACGTAAAAAAATTTCGTATTAGCTAGGTGTGGTTGGGGATGGGGAGGTTGTGTTAGTTTTGTATGTGCCAATGTAGTACAGTAATTATATTTTGTAACTCGATAAGGTAATATTCGAGATGGCTAACAGGTGGGGTACATTCAGTTCATACTGAACCTAGCTAAAAATATCTTTTCGTCTATCCATCCTCCACACACAAACCACAAACATACACACTCACAGATCATAATCGAAAAAGTCTTTCACACTCGTCGCTAAAAGACGATTACAACTACGTATACAGGGTGTTTCTAAAAGGTCTGGAAGAAATCATGGAGTTTGTTCGTTGGGTCAAACTGAGTGAAAAATGTTTATGAAACTTTAGTCTAACGTGCTCCGTTGCGACGTTATGGACCCTTAAAAATAGGCCTTGGAACAACGTAAATCGTCCGAATAGTGGGGGTAGAATGGTACCATTGAACAAATTGTTTTTCAATTTATGCATAAGCTAATGACCGAGAGATAAGTGAAATAATAAAGGTTATTAACTACTAGCAAGGTGCGTAAACGTGTGCAACGGTCTTAAACTATGCCCAGCTAAATGCAGAGCTTTTCATTAAGGAGCGGTACGTAAACATTTCAAGTAAGACACTAAACTTTGGCCAGAACTACTTGACCTCAAAGTATGGCTTTATTACGTTTTCGTTTTAGATGTTCACAGAGAAGATTAAATGTGACAAGAAACCATCAAGTACCATAATGTTAATTTCATTATTAAACGGAATCAGGAAGTAATTTTAAAAAGGGTTCGAAATGCTTTCTGTCGGCGTTGGTACAAACTTAGGCGCGTCGAATAAACGACCGTCTAACCCGTTCGAAAATCCATGGAGTGTTGCGTATGGCTTCGCAGGCATCAATAATCCTTCTTCGTAGATCATCCACGTCTCGCACTTCACGTTCATAAACTAAATCCATAAGGTAGCCCCAAAGAAAGTAATCGATCGCAAGGGTTTAGGTCCGGAGATCTGGCTGGCCACGCAACCGTTCCACCACGGCCTATCCACCTCAAAGGGAACGTTTCATTAAGATGGACCCAAATTAGGAGCGAAAAATGCGGTGGTGCACCGTCGTGCATAAACCACATGTCTCGTCGCAAAGCCAATGGTACGTCGTCTAGTAGCTGGAACAAATTGCCTTGCAGAAATCACAAGTATGCCTCTCCGTTAAGCCTTGGTTGCAAAAAGAGCGGTAAATTAGATGATCACTCACAATTCCTCACCAGACGTTTAAGCTGAATTGAACTTGGTGAGCCCTAACACTAGTAGCGTGGGGGTTTTGTTGCGCCCATTGATGCTTGTTGTGCATGTTCAATATGCCGTCAGGGGAGAAACTTACCTCATCAGTAACTAAAAGGTTATGTGGTATGTTAATGTCTTGACGTCGAGCCATAAACCTTTGAGAAAAGTCTAGTCGTCTCGGATAATCCGTTTCGTTAAGTGCTTGGACTTTATGTAGATGGCAAGGATGAAATTTATGTCCTCGGAGAATTCGCCAGACAAGTACGTGAGTTACCCCCAATCGGCGCCCAGCTTTCCTGGTGCTTTTTGCGGGATCATCCTCGAATATGGAGAGTACTTTTTCCTCCACAACTTCAGGAACGTCTTGAGCTATAGCCCCACGTCCTACAGGTTGGATCTGTCCTCCCTCTCTCAATCGTCTGTCGACAGCTTGGATAGTTTTTTGATTGGGCAACTGTCTTTGAGGGAAGTGGTCCTGGTACAAACGTTGAGCTTCCGAAGTGTTACCCTCTGCCAGACCATACATCAGATGCATATTCGCATATTCTGCATTGGTATACGGCATAGTTAACAACCCCACATTTAATTTTGATCTGCCTAGTATTTATTACATCTTCCGCCGTTTATAACCGTCTCTAATTCCAGGCACCGCTCCACTTTGGAACGGTAATTAACGTCTAGCAAAGGTGCAAACGTTAATTACCGCTCCAAAGTGCAAGCCTAATAGGCCTAATGTTAGGCCTATTAGGCTTGAACTTGGGAAGCGTGCCTGGAATTAGAAACGGACATAAACGGCACAGGACGTAATAAATAATAGACAGATCGAACATACATGTGGTGTTGTTAACTATGCCTTATACCAATGGAGAATATGCGAATATGCATCTCATGTATGGTCTGGCAGAAGGTAACGCTTTGGAAGCTCAACGTTTGTACCAGGACCACTTCCCACAAAGACAGTTGCCCAATCAACAAACTATCCAAGCTGTCAACAGACGATTGAGAGAGGGAGGAAAGACCCAACCTGCGGGACGTGGGGCTATAGCTCAAGATGCTCCTGAAGTTGTAGAGGAAAAAGTACTCACCATATTCGAGGATGATGACGCAACAAGCACCAGGAAAGCTGGGCGCCAATTGGGGGTAACTCACATACTTGTCTGGCGAATTCTCCGAGGACATCCTTACCATCTACATAAAGTCCAAGCACTTAACGAAACGGATTATCCGAGACGACTAGACTTTTGTCAATGGTTTATGGCAACAAAACCCCCACGCTACTAGTGTTAGGGCTCACCAAGTTCAATTCAGCTTAAACGTCTGGTGCGGAATTGTGGGTGATCATCTAATTGGACCGCTCTTTTTACAACCAAGGCTTAACGGAGAGGCATACCTGCGATTTCTGCAAGGCAATTTGTTCCAGCTACTAGATGACGTACCATTGGCTTTGCGACGAGACATGTGGTTTATGCACGACGGTGCACCACCGCATTTTTCGCGCCTCATTTGGGTCCATCTTAATGAAACGTTCCCTTTAGGGTGGATAGGCCGTGGTTTAACGGTTGCGTGGCCTACCAGATCTCCGTACCTAAACCCTTGCGATCGATTTCTTTCTTTGAGCCTACCTTAAGGACTTAGTTTATGAACGTGAAGTGCGAGACGTGGATGATCTACGAAGAAGGATTATTGATGCCTGCGAAGCCATACGCAACACTCCATGGATTTTCGAACGGGTTAGACGGTCGTTTATTCGACGCGCCTAAGTTTGTACCAACGCCGACGGAAAGCTTTCGAACCCTTTTTGTAATTTTTTCCTGATTCCGTTTAATAATGAAATTAACATTATGGTATTTGATGGTTTCTTGTCACATTTTATCTTCTCTGTGAACATCTAAAACAAAACGTAATAAAGCCATACTTTGAGGTCAAGTAGTTCTGGCCAAAGTTTAGTGTCTTACTTGAAATGTTTACGTATCGCTCCTTAATGAAAAGCTCTGCATTTAGCTGGTCATAATTTAAGACCGTTGCACACGTTTACGCACCTTGCTAGTTGTTAATAACCTTTATTATTTCTATTATCTCTCGGTCATTAGCTTATGCATAAATTGGAAAACAATTTGGTCAATGGTACAATTCTACCTCCACTATTCGGACGATTTTCGTTGTTCCAAGGTCTATTTTCAAGGATCCATAACGTCGCCACGGAGCACGTTAGACTAAAGTTTCATAGAAATTTTTCACTCAGTTTGACCCAACGAACAACCTCCTTGATTTCTTCCAGAACTTTAAGAAACACCCTATATATTGATGGATCAGGCGAAGAGTTTAACGACAATTAAAATAAATAAGTGAAACACAGCCTTTATAAATAGTGCTCTTTCGCCTGAAACTGAATCTCTCATTCTAGCTACCTTGCCTGCATTCCCTATCCCACCCACCGCTAAACAAATCAAGTTGTGAAACCAAAAAAACCTCGCCGAGGTTTTCATTAATTAATTAAAAAAATATAATTGATATTATTTATTTTAATCATCATAAATTTAGCTTGATTATAGTTAAATCGTTTTAAGTAACTTTATTCCTAAAATAATTTTAAACATAGGTATTGTTGACATTTGAATTCACGCGTATGCCTCTTTAACAATATTTTGGAATTTAGGGTATATAAAGCGATTGATTCTCAATAAATGATAAGAAAACCCGTAATTTCGTGAACCTTTTGTGGGAGGCTAGGCTATTCTCGTAACCCTAGCTAATCGCCGCGTATATCTTAACCCTAACGATGATAATGAGTGGAAGCTAATATTGCCTTCTACGAACACATTTGCTCCGATTTGCCAACTGCGAACGCGGTGACAGACACACACAGATACGTCCAGTGTGATACCTCTCCGTGACGTCATCGTTAGTCGGAGAGTTAAAAACCGGATTATAGAGAAAATATTTCAATTATAAACGCTTTCGACAAATGGGTTTTCACTACAGCTGTCCATCAAATTAAACAAAAATTTGACGGTTACCGCAATATAACTGGGTGCATTCTTTGACGATGCAAATGTTATTTCGTTCCCAATACATCTTTCCCAAAGAGCCGGAAGAGGATATTATCTTAAGAAGGGTGCTGACTAACCTGTTTTCCGTCCGTTCGAAGCCAGGAAAACGGCTGTAAACGCATACCATAATTCTTTCATATTACGAGCTCCGATGTGGTAGCGAATCTTGTCTTAATCGGTTTCTTGCCACGTTATCTTATGGAATACTCCGATCACAAACATACACACATAAACACACACATATAAAACATCAGCGCAAAGCCACACCTAGCAAAATATTGATCTTATCGCTGTTATCAACGATCCGAAGCTCATATTTTGTATTATTCAACTTGACGGTGTTTGCGTAACTTTTAAAGCTACTGCTTTAATTAAATCAGGCGAATTGATGTTGTATTTTAACGGTTATTCGAGGTAAGGTCAAAAATAACCATTCTATTTTCCGGTTAGACTAGAGTTTAGGCCAGTGTTTTTAGAAGAATTTTCGAAAGTCGAGACAAAAAAGAGTCTGGTACAAAGACGTTAGCCAAACAAAAGGACTTTCTTGGACAGGTAGCTTTGAAACCCTATCTAACGTCTTTGCTGTCAACATACCGGATGTTCGATCGTGATCAAGCAGACGAGATACTGCGTACTACTTTTTAATCACAGCAGTATGTTTAAGCGCGGAATATCTGCTAAGAGGCGGAATACTTTACCTTATGTTTATGACGTTGTTGATGAAATTTGAGGAGTTCATTGAGAGTTGAAACGAGCTGAAGGACGTCAAGAAAGTGTTTTTCCCGTAATGCAAAGCCTTTTTCGAGGTGTATCCACGATTACAAAAATATTCCAAATGACTAAGGCTTCCGATGTAAACCGCGTTTCCCTTGTTGAAGACTCCATCCTCGTCTTCTCCCTTCTTCCTCGGAAACTTCTTCAATCTTCTCTCGTATTCTCTAATGACATCTGGATGGGTGGCCTGTTCAACACACAACTATAAATTCAACTCGAGAAATATTAATGATATAATAGAAGCTAGGTTGAATCGGAGCCTTTTGGAGTGTTGCATCAGGAAGGAGTAAAATAGAGTCGTATTGTGGGGCGAACTAGTATTCTACACCGCTTGTCTAGACTCCCATATGAGTCAAAGTTTCATTCTTGTATACTGTTTCTACTTTAAATTGAGTCTATGCGCAGTTGCCCGCCAATTTCGCAGGGTACGCGCACCGAGGTACAACCTAAACAAAAGTGACGGTTTTGGGAAGGGTACAAAACGTATGTTTCAACATTTGAATTTCCTTGAACCACTTTCACAATAGCCAAACGCGCAAATCTTTATTTTTCCTATTTTTAATTACGTTATTAACCTCTTACTTCTAAATAGATGCAAAGAAATTAACATTAGCCCCAAGGCTTAGCGAAATGAGACCAAGCGGCCATTTCACTTGTTTATATTGTACCGTCTTTCTCCGAGTGCTTGCCGTCTGCTAGCCTTTTTTTCTATATTATTTCGGGACACTTTAGCGAGAAAACTTTAACATGGGATCCGCTATTAAGATTCTGGTCCATTATATAGAAGGTTCAGAACTAAACTTAACGCTAGCTTTCACCTGAACAAAATTAAAGCAGTCGTAATTTGTAATTTGAAGAACAATGCGCATCTTGGGGTACTTGAAGATGTCATCAAAGTAATTTATATTGCGATCGATGTCCACCGTCAATTTGGTCGACAGGTGGGCTTTGAAGACTTCCGCCAAAATAAAACAACCGACGAAATAGATGACCATAAACGTATTCCTGGTAATTTCGAATTTGTCCATGAAATTCATGGACGCTTCGAAGGAAAACCGCCGTAGTCGTAGAACGAATTGAAGGAAATTCCCTAAGAAGCAACACCAAGGCTTCATATTGAACAAAGCAAGAAAGAGAGTGATAGTTATCCACATCTAAAAATTTAGAAAATATTTGGTTTAGCCCTTTGGTTGGTGAAATTCCTGTATATTAGGATGTAGTCTTTCCAGGGAGAAACGTAGTAATTCGGACTGGAAATGATGTTTGGCGACCTTCAGCACCGTAACTCTCCCAGTGTACCACCCAGCGCACACCCCTACCCTTAGGTAGGCGATTGTTAAGTGCTGCCGCGTAGCGCCATTGTATTTGTATGAGAACCAGTTTCTATTCTCAAGACATAGAGGGCGTCCTTTACGATTTCGTGCCGTACGACCCTACCTAAACGCCACTGAGGATGCTGGGGGACTTTGGTGCCGTAAATGTGGGTTTAGACTTTCGAGGAAATGTAAAAGGTGCGCGAGTAAAACATGGAGCAGAAACATGCCTGAGGACGAAAGACTTGAAGGAAGGCGGTCAATGATACGTGGTACTCGGCTTCGCGGAAATAAGACAGCATGTTGTGTTCAAAGTTAAAGAAAGGGTGCGTGCAAATTCGATGATAGCGTTTCATGTTGGCCAGACTTGAAAAACTAACAGGCGAGTAAATCGGGTATAGATCGCCGGACTGAAACCATATATCTTTGAGATAGAAGTTAGTATTTAAAACGCACTTTTATTTCACAATAGAAACGAAACATTCGTGTTGTGTAATTAAAGTTCTTTTACAATTGTCTATTCATGTGGTCATTAGTAGCACAGTCGTAACATTCCTGTAATACATGTTCTTCTTTATCGTGGATTTAGTCACTAGTGCACTTAACCCGATGTTGAGTCGTGGTCCTCATGATCGCTTATTTCATCGACATGCTGGTTACTGAATCCAATAGAGTTTGTTACAAGTACTGGGCGTATGGAGATTTTTACATAATAAATTATGCATGGTGTTCTGCAAAGGCTATTTACGTTCAACACATCGAAGTACAATTACCAAATCGGTAATACTCTGCTGGCAGGACGTAATTGAACCCTTATCGAGCACGTAAGTGACGACAAACATATGCATATGCAATAATGAATAACACAATTTGGAATAACATAAGCATTCAACCCAGCATAAAATAAAGCGTTGTCTCCCTCCTGTAGCTTAGTTAAACTAACCTATTTAATATGTCCATGATTTTGTCCTTTGCAAGGGATGTCCCAGGAACTCTTACAATAATTGGTGAAATGTTTGGATCATCTTGGAACACTTCTTCCATTTGCCTAAGGAATTATCAATTATTAGCGATCAAGTACGTTGAGGATAGTAAATGCAAAGGCAATAGCAAAGCTATACTCTTGATATTCGCAAACAACTCTAGAACGACCACTTCCCTAATTGATGTTTTGGCTTTTTTTAAAGCTTCGTTCAAGAGTTTTCCATCTGGAAACAAAATCAACATATTAATATCTAACACTGCCTAACTGTGCGTTGCGTCAAAGATGTTTTAAGCATGCTTCTTATATGCAAAGCAGTCTTCAATGGTACGTCATGCAATTATCAAGCTCATAGCACAGAATAATATGACACTAATTACTCATTGGGTTGATGTGGATGCGTTAACGCAAGATCTGGAACCCTTCCTCCTAAGCATATATACCATTCATTGTTATACCGATTATAAATTTGACTCCAGGTATAGTTTCTATATCCTTTAAAGACGAAGAGCTCTTCAATACATTTCATTAAACGTATATTTGACCATCGTTTCGTTTTAAGTTTATGACAATGCTCCCGATGCAGTGATATTAATAATGTTGTTGAAGCTTCATCCCGAAGTGCTTTACCAGAGCAACTGACCACCTGCATTTAAAAATATGATTAGTATATTGCTAACAAGCTTGCGCACACCTCTGCAATTGGAAACATCCTTGGAGCGTTTCATGTTCAGATTGCGTAACACTATTAGAATTTGACGCTTCACCACCACTTAAGCTTGATGATACCATTGAATTGAAACTTGTAGCTCCATTATGCTGTTCTTGTGATTCTGATATTAAACTAAGATTCGAATGTGATGGGTCAAGTTGATGATCCTTCGATGGAACTCTATCAATTGCATTTGAACAACCAGGTTCAAAAGGTGAACTTGTGTCACTAAGACCCCGTTCTTGGGAACCTGATATGTTATTGTGCTCATTAATGGAATGTATAGCACTAGGATTTGTATGTCTTATACCAATATTTTCGTTGTGCATGTGTTCTATTTGTGATGTTGTGTGTGTTATGTTATGTTGTGTCTTATCTATTGGATGGTCCATGTTATCTGGGTTTTTAATGCAGGAAATAGCCTCCTGGAGTGCTTGTTCCTGAAAATCCTCAGTGTTTTCCTTTCTGTTCAAATCATGATTCTCACTCTCATGTTCTTGGAATATTGATATGAAACAGAGCTTTATAGCTACACAACTACTAAAAGAATCGTAATGCCGAAAAATATTTAAGTATTTCCATTTAATATTCTGCAAAAAGAAAATGTTATTGTTTTGTAAGAGATCTTTTCATCCTACTCGCTTTATATTAACTTTGATATGCGTGTAGTGTTTCGATTCAGATGCAATCTTCATTACTCGTTCTATATTGACTCTCACTTCTGTCAGTACATAGAAATAAGTTTATCTTAAATAATTAATTAAAAATAAATGATAATAATTATTTTAATAGCCAGTAAATAACTTTAATAATAGTTAAATCGTTTTTCCTATTGTCTTTCGAAACATTGCTAATATTGACGTTTAAAGTGAAGGGTACCCCTCTTGCCCGCTTTCTTCAAATTTTGGGGTATATATACGATTTGTTTAAATTATAATAATAGATAAAAACGCATTCGCGTGAACCGATGGTGGAAGCCCTGCCATTGGGAGGCTAGACGTTTCTCGTAACCCTAGCCGCTCGCCGCGTACATCTTAAGCCTAACGACGACGATGGAGTAGAAGCCAATGTTACAAATTGGTGTCTATGTGGTATAGACGAAAGACCAGTAGATGGTGGTGTTAGAAGCCAATGTTGCAGATTGGTGTCTATGTGGTATAGACGAAAGACCAGTAGATGGTGGTTGTTAGACGCCAATGAGGATAGATTAGTGTGAATGTGGTATACACAAACTAGTGTCCATGTGGAGTGGACGAAAACCAAAACTGTTGGTGTGGGAACTCAAGTAGATTAGCCAGCGGAGACAAACACAATTTTCCAAATTTCTGTGAACTGTCAATGCAGTCCGGAAATTGGGAACACGTTTGCTCCGATACGCAAACTGCGAACGCGGTCACGTGGGGTGTGACAGACACACAGACACACACACACGTCCAGTGTAATACCTCTACGTGACGTCATCGTCACTCGGAGAGTTAAAAACTAGCAACAGTTCCTCCAGAAGCAAAAAATGTTCCAATTGGTGAGAAGCGGAAAAGAGGATGACCCTCAAGGGCTAGGAATAATAATAATTGCTATTATTATTGTATTGTTTTATTGTAGACTTCAGTGAAATAAACACAATTTTTCACAATTTTTGTAATTGTTGGTATAAATTACTTATTGAACGGTAAAGATCCACTTTAAAAAGGGTAAAAATAACCTAGTGAAGAGTGTAAAACGTACTAATTGTAAAATTGGGGGGTTAAAAGTAATTAAAAAGGGGGTTGATTAAATGGTTGATTATCATTTTTGTTCACATTTAGATTCCAGTGTTCAGTCACTACCTCCTTCAGTATTTAGAGTCAGGGTGTTTACATTTACCAGCGATTGTTCACATTTGGGGTCCTCTAAGGGGTTTGGGAAATTGGATATTGTGCAAAATTTAAGAGAGTTAAAAAGTTGAAAACATAGCGAATTGTTGTGAAAGAATCATATTTCATATCCTGAAAGTTTCTGGTGTCTAACGTTAGCTCCACGGAAGTTTGCAAAAAGTGTTTACAATTACCAGTACCAACACTATAGTAACTTCCTCAATCGATTAGTTTTAAACTTAAATAAACTACATCATTATTTTAAAGTTATCATAAATTAAAGTACAATATTAATTAATCTAAAGTAAATTCCTCAATTAACTTACTTGAAACTTCATTATTTATAATTATCATAATTCTCACTCATGAATATATATTTACTTTAATCTTAATTAAATTACAGAATAATATATATTGAACTATTGTAACTTCCTCAATCGGTTAATTTTAAACTTAATTAAACTACATCATTATTTATAAAGATATCATTAATCTCACTTGTGAACGTGGACTGCTCGCTTAAGCAGACGAGTTTTCAAGAGACGATATCATTGGTTCACTCATGGTGAACTTTGCCTGCTAATTCGTTTCTCTCTACATTCAAGACTGATAAGGTTTTAGGAAAAGAACTCTAAGCTTCAGACGTGACTTTGAGGCCGACTGAACGTTATATTAACGTGGTAGTGGGCGATTATTTAATTTCTCTCTCTCTTAGCGCGAAACGCTAGATGGATTTGTCTCTCCCACTCCCAGCTCTTATCTTATAAAAGCAATGAGTTATATAAGAATTCGGTGGCGCAGTCGTAGCGTGCCGGTTTTCCGAACCGTAGCGTTAACGTTGGTACGTTCGTGTCCAATCGGGGATTTGGAAATTCGCGAAATAAAACAATATAAAATTTAGCTACCCTAGGTCCATCTATTCGCGTTTTAGAGTATTATGTATGAATTATGGATAAATTTGAATAAATTAACGCGAAAATGGGCGGGGATAGGGCGGGGTTAAGACTCCCAGCCAGCCGTAACATAGGGTATAATGGGAGAAAAAAGGGGGTAATTTAGGGGGGAAAGACACTAAAAAAGGCGTACATGGGGGGAAAAGGGGGTAAAAGTGTGGGTGAAAGGGGTAAAAGTGGGGGTAGTAAATCTTCGGTACAAATGCATTACTTTTTAGCCTATCAATAGATGGCGCTAAAAAGCTAAAAAAAGTACGTGTCAAATTGGATATTAAAGAAACTTTGGTGAAAATGAATTAATATAATATCTACAATGAGTACTATAAAATCACAAAGGAGTATACAATAATCAGAGAGAATTCATTCAATCCTGAAGAAAGTGCATGCCAAATTGAGCATTGAAAATAATCAAAATACAGGGCGACGTTATTCAAACAACCTATCATGGCATTTAGAAAATTATCTACAGTAAAGTAGAACATGCTTCGCTTGAGTATGTTTTCAAAAAACAAAACTAGTCATTATTTTCAGGCTGCAATTTTTCACTTCGGTCATGATGTTAGCTTGAATACTCTCGGTTTCCAGTCTAAACCTTTTTACCTCTCCGTGTGACGTAGTCCAGGAGAGGTTCTGTAACGGCCGTGTCTGTCTGTGTGTCTGTCTGTCTGTCCGTTTTTACACCCACGTGACCGTGTTCGCAGTTTGCGTATCGGAGCAAACGTGTTCGCCATTTCCGAACTGCTTTCACAGTCACGGAAATGGCTCCTCTACTTGAGTTCTCACATCACCTGAGTTGAGTTCTTACTGGCTTCTAATCACCATCATTTTCTGGTCTTCGTCCATTCCACTTGGACACCAGTCTGTACATACTGGCTTCTAATCACTACCATATCTTCTGTTCTTTGTCAATCCCACATTGACACCAGTCTGCACTTACACTGGCTTCTAGCACCACCATCCACTGGTCTTCCGTCTATTCCACATAGACACCAATCTGTATCATTGGCTTCCACTCCATTATCATCGTTTCGTTTTAGGATATACGCGGCGATCAGCTAGGGCTACGAGAAACGTCTAGCCTCCCTAAGGTGGGATCGGCCACCAAAGGTTTTCGCAATTGCGCTTTTTCCTTACTATTATAACGGAAACGAATCGTATATATACCCCAAAATTTGAAGAAAAGCGGGCAAGAGGGGTACCCTTCACTTTAAACGTCAATATTAGCAAAATTTGAGAAGATAATAGGTATAACTTTATTTTAAACGATTTAAATATTATCAATGTTAATTATTGAAGATAAAAATAATTAAAAATAATTATATTTATTTAAATATTAAAGATAAACCTCTCGTGCAAAGAGAGAGATTATCATTGCCTCCTATAGGCCCGTGCATGCGATATATTTCCTTCATTGCCTCCTATATCTATCAAGGCCCGTGCATTGTGATATATTTCATTCATTGCCTCCTATATCTATCAAGGCACGTGCATTGTGCTATATTTCATTCATTGCCTCCTATATCAATCAAGGCCCGGTTATTGCGATATATTTTTCAAAACAACAACAAAAATGGGAAGCTCCTCTCAGAAACATAATAATTTCTTTTCTCTGTATATGAAATGAAAATATGGATAATATTACGCTCCTTTAATGGTATGAATCCTTGCCTGTCTATTAATATTTTGCGTAAGAGTAATACGTTTTTAGCGAGGTCTAGAGAGGATAAACATAAGCGAGATTGTTTCGAAAAAAAATACTGCTTCCACTAATGGGTTTTTACTCCTTGTTACTGTTGTATAGAGTAATCATGATAAAAGCTTTAAAATTACGAGAGAACAGACCTTTTTTATCCTCTTGTTTTATTCTTAATAAGAATATAAAACATTTATTTTGTATCAAAAAATATTTTTTGGTGCTAAGATTGCTTTAAAAAATCCAAACGGTTAGGCATGATGATATTTTTCAAATCTAATGAGATAACGCCCACCTAGTTGAAAATTGCCCTTTTTTATCCGCGGGAGCCATTCTTAATGAGAATTTCGATGCTAGTAAGTTGTCAATTAAACTACCGGTATATTATTGTTGTTGGTATTTGGATATTAAGTCAAATTAAGTGGTTGTAAAGAGCCAGCAGGTTTTTTCCGCTTCTTTTTGTGAGTATTTGATTTTTGTATGTAAAATGGAGGAAGATAATGTTGAGAGTAAGGATGAAATGCGGAAGCGCAAAGCGCGGGAAAGGATGACGGCAAAAAGGTCGACGTTTTCATTGGATACTTAAGGTTATATAATCTTCTCGACACGGAGAGGTAAAATTTTGGTTTTCCCAACTTGTATTTTCAAACCTTAGCTTTTCGCAAGGCTCCCTAGATAAAATAACGGCTGGTGCACGCTGCTCTGGTAAGGGGCGGCAGAAGCTTGTATAGAAAAGGGCATCTCATACCTAGATGGCGTTACAAATCATCAATTTTAAGGCGCGAACTTTTGAAGCAGTAGAAACTTAGCGGGTAACGGACAGCTCAAAGGTGATAATATTCAATAACTTTATATATTTTTTAAGGTTTAAAAAAAAATTATTTGTAATTTTTTTAACCCATGAGACCATTTAATGCTTTCAGTTTTAACACATGAGATAATTTTATGCTTTCAGTTTTAACACATGGAATAATTTTATACATTTTAACACGAGAACATTTTATACATTTTAACGCATGAGATCATTTTATACATTTTAACGCATGAGATCATTTTATACATTTTAACGCATGAGATCATTTTATACATTTTAACGCATGAGATCATTTTATACATTTTAACGCATGAGATCATTTTATACATTTTAACACATGAGATCATTTTATACATTTTAACACATGAGGTCATTTAACATGTACAAATAAATTTATGACTTAGGTCAGTTGCCTTAAATCAATTTAAAGCATAGAAAGTTGTTGTTTAAAAGACTGAAACAATCCAAGCTCGCGACGTTTACAAATGGGTGCCATTTTGTTTGCCTATACTTGAATTATAGAATATTACTCCGCACTAGAATTTGCTTACACTTAATATATGAAAAGGGTTGATCATGAAAGGGGTTAGAAATTTCCTTCCGTTTCAGCATTCAATTCAGTGCAGCCTTTCGGTTAGGTTCTCCGTGAAATATATTGAAAAACAAACCTATAGACCATTCCATTAAATACTTGCCGAGAAACCAACGCAGAAGGTAAGGGCCACCATGTTAGGCTATTTCCCTCGCTCCAAGAGGCAACGCCAGATTGAGCTCGCGTTCGCTACACGCGGGAGGCTAGTCGACTCACACTGCCGCGTGCGGTACTTCTTAACGCGAGAGAACTAGCCTAATATGGCGGCCCGGTCCTTTTGCTGTTTACTTTTACTATGGAATTACAGGAATGGTCTATTCTTACAAAACTGCCAGACTTTCTTTCTACAGTCTCTAGTTTCGCAAACTGTCTGGCAAACATCTTATAGGCTTGTAAAATAAACCTAGACTTATAACACAGACTTATGACCGGACAACTTACAGACTTCTAAAATAGAGCGAGACTTATAACATAAACTTATAGAATAGACAGACATGACATATTATAGACATAAAATAAACTTATAGCATAGACATATTATAGACATAACATAAACTTATAGAATAGACATATTATAGACATAACATAAACTTATAGAATAGACATATTATAGACAAAACATAAACTTATAGAATAGACATATTATAGACATAACATAAACTTATAGAATAGACAGACATGACATATTATAGACATAACATAAACTTATAGAATAGACAATGGACATAACATAAACTTATAGCATAGACATATTATAGACATAACATAAACTTATAGAATAGACATATTATAGACATAACATAAACTTATAGAATAGACATATTATAGACATAACATAAACTTATAGAATAGATATATTATAGACATAGGCTTATAAAATGTTCGTATTATAGACCTAGACTTATAACATAGACTTATAAAATGGACGTATTATAGACATAGACTTAGCCCAGACATCTTTTGGACTTATAATTGAGACGAACCTTACACTTATCAAATTACACTTATAATTTAGCGTTATCCTTATAACATAATTTTATATTTAAAGTATAGGGAGCTAACAGTTCTGGCACTGAAACGTCACACCCTTCTATTTCTTACTGGAGTTTCATCCCCTCTAAGTTCTAACGGTTGGCAACAGTATTCTACGCGCAAAAGTACCAGCCAGAGTGGGGGCTGCGTGACGTCAGACTATCTCTTCCCCCTAGCCAGTTTTTAGCTCCCTATAGTCTTAAACTTATAGCATATACTTATGTACGGACATCTTGCGCTAACAACATCTTACCATGGATCAAGAATGCGCGTGAGGAAATTTGTTTTCACGCTATAGGATAGGCAACTCCCTTTCTCGAACGACAGCTTATTCTGTTTCAAATACGCGTGAAATTGCCTACAGCCTACTACACGTATTTGAACTAAGGGCCTAGAGGTCAGTGCACTCGAGCTAAAAAAACTCGCGGATATTTTAAATCCTGAAGTTTTTCTTGTCTTGACAGCACGTACAAAGCTACGTTACATAGAGACTTAGCTTTGCGCGTGCTGACAACCGAGGTTGTAACGGAGTATATACAGAATAAGCTGTCGTCCGAGATAAGGAGTTGCCTATCCTGAAAACAAATTTCCTCACGCGCATTCTTTATCCATGATCACACAATCCTCCACCTTTTCACTCTGCCTTTGAAACACTTTAACTTATAATCTGATAGTGATAGACTGACTTTTAATACAGATTTATGCATTCTTATCTTAAAATCTAGTGTACCATACTATCTAAACTTGGGAGTTTTGACCGGTTTGCTTCTTTTATGGTTCAAAGCTTAATAGAGAGCTCCCGCCATGTTTTAACTTCAATTTCTTAAAATTGCAAATATCTGGGATTTGAAACGTGCCTGCCCTTGGGGGCTGCAAATAACTGGGATTTGAAACGTGCCTGCCCTTGGGGGCTGCAAATAACTGGGATTTGAAACGTGCCTGCCCTTGGGGGCTGAAAATATCTGGGATTTGAAACGTGCCCTTGGGTGCTGCAAATATCTGGGATTTGAAACGTGCCCTTGGGGGCTGAAAATATCTGGGTTTTGAAACGTGCCCTTGGGGGCTGCAAATATCTGGGATTCGAAACGTCCCCTTGGAGGCTGCAAATATCTAGGATTTGAAACGTGCCTGCCCTTGGGGCTGCAAATAACTGGGATTTGAAACGTGCCTGCCCTTGGAGGCTGCAAATAACTGGGATTTGAAACGTGCCTGCCCTTGGAGGCCGCAAATAACTGGGATTTGAAATGTGCCTGCCCTTTGGGGCTGCAAATATCTGGGATTTGAAATGTGCCCTTGGGGGCTGCAAATATCTGGGATTTGAAACGTGCCCTTGGGGGCTACAAATATCTGGGATTTGAAACGTGCCCTTGGGGGCTGCAAATATCTGGGATTTGAAACGTCCCCTTGGGAGCTGCAAATATCTGGGGTTTGAAACGTGCCTGCCCTTGGGGGCTGCAAATAACTGGGATTTGAAACGTGCCTGCCCTTGGAGGCTGCAAATAACTGGGATTTGAAATGTGCCTGCCCTTTGGGGCTGCAAATATCTGGGATTTGAAACGTGCCCTTGGGGGCTGCAAATATCTGGGATTTGAAACGTGCCCTTGGGGGCTGCAAATATCTGGGATTTGAAACGTGCCCTTGGGGGCTGCAAATATCTGGGGTTTGAAACGTGCCTGCCCTTGGGAGCTGCAAATATCTGGGATTTGAAACGTGCCCTTGGGGGTTGCAAATATCTGGGTTTTGAAACGTGCCCTTGGGGGCTGCAAATATCTGGGATTCGAAACGTCCCCTTGGAGGCTGCAAATATCTAGGATTTGAAACGTGCCCTTGGTGGCTGCAAATCTGGGATTTGAAACGTGCCCTTGGGGGCTGCAAATATCTGGGATTTGAAACGTGCCCTTGGGGGCTGCAAATATCTGGGATTTGAAACGTGCCCTTGGAGGCTGCAAATCAGGGATTTGAAACGTGCCCTTGGGGGCTGCAAATATCTGGGATTTGAAACGTGCCTGCCGTTGAAGGCTGCAAATATCTGGGATTTGAAACGCGCCTGCCCTTGGGGGCTGCAAATATCTGCGATTTGAAACGTGCCCTTTGGGGCTGCAAATATCTGGGATTTGAAACATGCCCTTGGAGGCTGCAAATATCTGGGATTTGAAACGTGTCTGCTCTTGGAGGCTGCAAATATCTGGGATTTAAACGTGCCCTTGGGGGCTGAAAATATCTGGGATTTGAAACGTCTGCCCTCGGGGGCTGCAAATATCTGGGATTTGAAACGTGCCTGACCTTGGGGGCTGCAAATAACTGGGATTTGAAATGTGCCTGCCCTTTGGGGCTGCAAATATCTGGGATTTGAAACGTGCCCTTGGGGGCTGCAAATATCTGGGATTTGAAACGTGCCCTTGGGGGCTGCAAATATCTGGGATTTGAAACGTGCCCTTGGAGGCTGCAAATCTGGGATTTGAAACGTGCCCTTGGGGGCTGCAAATATCTGGGATTTGAAACGTGCCCTTGGGGGCTGCAAATATCTGGGATTTGAAACGTGCCCTTGGGGGCTGCAAATATCTGGGATTTGAAACGTGCCCTTGGAGGCTGCAAATCTGGGATTTGAAACGTGCCCTTGGGGGCTGCAAATATCTGGGATTTGAAACGTGCCTGCCGTTGAAGGCTGCAAATATCTGGGATTTGAAACGTGCTCTTGGGGGCTGAAAATATCTGGGTTTTGAAACGTGCCCTTGGGGGCTGCAAATATCTGGGATTCGAAACGTCCCCTTGGAGGCTGCAAATATCTAGGATTTGAAACGTGCCTGCCCTTGGGGCTGCAAATAACTGGGATTTGAAACGTGCCTGCCCTTGGAGGCTGCAAATAACTGGGATTTGAAACGTGCCTGCCCTTGGAGGCCGCAAATAACTGGGATTTGAAATGTGCCTGCCCTTTGGGGCTGCAAATATCTGGGATTTGAAATGTGCCCTTGGGGGCTGCAAATATCTGGGATTTGAAACGTGCCCTTGGGGGCTACAAATATCTGGGATTTGAAACGTGCCCTTGGGGGCTGCAAATATCTGGGATTTGAAACGTCCCCTTGGGAGCTGCAAATATCTGGGGTTTGAAACGTGCCTGCCCTTGGGGGCTGCAAATAACTGGGATTTGAAACGTGCCTGCCCTTGGAGGCTGCAAATATCTGGGATTTGAAATGTGCCTGCCCTTTGGGGCTGCAAATATCTGGGATTTGAAACGTGCCCTTGGGGGCTGCAAATATCTGGGATTTGAAACGTGCCCTTGGGGGCTGCAAATATCTGGGATTTGAAACGTGCCCTTGGGGGCTGCAAATATCTGGGGTTTGAAACGTGCCTGCCCTTGGGAGCTGCAAATATCTGGGATTTGAAACGTGCCCTTGGGGGTTGCAAATATCTGGGTTTTGAAACGTGCCCTTGGGGGCTGCAAATATCTGGGATTCGAAACGTCCCCTTGGAGGCTGCAAATATCTAGGATTTGAAACGTGCCCTTGGTGGCTGCAAATCTGGGATTTGAAACGTGCCCTTGGGGGCTGCAAATATCTGGGATTTGAAACGTGCCCTTGGGGGCTGCAAATATCTGGGATTTGAAACGTGCCCTTGGGGGCTGCAAAAATCTGGGATTTGAAACGTGCCTGCCCTAGGGGGCTGCAAATATCTGGGATTTGAAACGTGCCTGCCCTAGGGGGCTGCAAATATCTGGGATTTGAAACGTGCCCTTGGAGGCTGCAAATTTGGGATTTGAAACGTGTCCTTGGGGGCTGCAAATAATTGGGATTTGAAATGTGCCTGCCCTTGGGGGCTGCAAATATCTGGGATTTGAAACGCGCCTGCCCTTGGGGGCTGCAAATATCTGCGATTTGAAACGTAACCTTTGGGGCTGCAAATATCTGGGATTTGAAACATGCCCTTGGAGGCTGCAAATATCTGGGATTCGAAACGTGTCTGCTCTTGGAGGCTGCAAATATCTGGGATTTGAAACGTCTGCCCTCTAGGGCTGCAAATATCTGGGATTTGAAACGTGCCTGACCTTGGGGGCTGCAAATAACTGGGATTTGAAATGTGCCTGCCCTTTGGGGCTGCAAATATCTGGGATTTGAAACGTGCCCTTGGGGGCAGCAAATATCTGGGATTTGAAACGTGCCCTTGGGGGCTGCAAATATCTGGGATTTGAAACGTGCCCTTGGGGGCTGCAAATATCTGGGATTTGAAACGTGCCCTTGGGGGCTGCAAATATCTGGGATTTGAAACGTGCCCTTGGGGGCTGCAAATATCTAGGATTTGAAACGTGCCTGCTTTTGGGGGCTGCAAATATCTAGGATTTGAAACGTGCCTGCCCTTGGGAGCTGCAAATATATGGGATTTGAAACGTGCCCTTGGGGGCTGCAAATATCTGGGTTTTGAAACGTGCCTACCCTTGGGAGCTGCAAATATCTGGGGTTTGAAACGTGCCTTTGGGGGCTGCAAATATCTGGGATTTGAAACGTGTCCTTGGAGGCTGCAAATCTGGGATTTGAAACGTGCCCTTGGGGGCTGCAAATATCTGGGATTTGAAACGTGCTTGCCCTAGGGGGCTGCAAATATCTGGGATTTGAAACGTGCCTGCCCTAGGGTGCTGCAAATATCTGGGATTTGAAACGTGCCCTTGGAGGCTGCAAATTTGGGATTTGAAACGTGTCCTTGGGGGCTGCAAATAATTGGGATTTGAAATGTGCCTGCCCTTGGGGGCTGCAAATATCTGGGATTTGAAACGTGCCCTTGGAGGCTGCAAATATCTGGGATTTGAAACGTGCCCTTGGGGGCTGCAAATATCTAGGATTTGAAACGTGCCTGCCATTGGGAGCTGCAAATATCTGGGATTTGAAACGTGCCCTTGGGGGCTGCAAATATCTGGGTTTTGAAACGTGCCCTTGGGGGCTGCAAATATCTGGGATTCGAAACGTCCCCTTGGAGGCTGCAAATATCTAGGATTTGAAACGTGCCTGCCCTTGGGAGCTGCAAATATCTGGGATTTGAAACGTGTCTGCCCTTTGGGGCTGCAAATATCTGGGATTTGAAACATGCCCTTGGAGGCTGCAAATATCTGGTATTTGAAACGTGTCTGCCCTTGGATGCTGCAAATTTCTGGGATTTAAACGTGCCCTTGGGGGCTGCAAATATCTGGGATTTGAAACGTCTGCCCTCGGGGGCTGCAAATATCTGGGATTTGAAACGTGCCTGACCTTTGGGGCTGCAAATAACTGGGATTTGAAACGTGCCTGCCCTTGGGGGCTGAAAATATCTGGGATTTGAAACGTGCCCTTGGGGGCTGCAAATATCTGGGATTGGAAACGTGCCCTTGGGGGCTGCAAATATCTGAGATTTGAAACGTGCCTTTGGGGGCTGCAAATATCTGGGATTTGAAACGTGCCCTTGGAGGCTGCAAATCTGGGATTTGAAACGTGCCCTTGGGGGCTGCAAATATCTGGGATTTGAAACGTGCCTGCCCTAGGGGGCTGCAAATATCTGGGATTTGAAACGTGCCCTTGGAGGCTGGAAATGTGGGATTTAAAACGTGTCCTTGGGGGCTGCAAATAACTGGGATTCGAAACGTCCCCTTGGAGGCTGCAAATATCTAGGATTTGAAACGTGCCTGCCCTTGGGAGCTGCAAATATCTGGGGTTTGAAACGTGCCTGCCCTTGGGGGCTGCAAATATCTGGGATTTGAAACGTCTGCCCTCGGGGGCTGCAAATATCTGGGATTTGAAACGTGCCTGACCTTTGGGGCTGCAAATAACTGGGATTTGAAACGTGCCTGCCCTTGGGGGCTGAAAATATCTGGGATTTGAAACGTGCCCTTGGGGGCTGCAAATATCTGGGATTTGAAACGTGCCTGCCCTAGGGGGCTGCAAATATCTGGGATTTGAAACGTGCCCTTGGGGGCTGCAAAAATCTGGGATTTGAAACGTGCCTGCCCTAGGGGGCTGCAAATATCTGGGATTTGAAACGTGCCTGCCCTAGGGGGCTGCAAATATCTGGGATTTGAAACGTGCCCTTGGAGGCTGCAAATTTGGGATTTGAAACGTGTCCTTGGGGGCTGCAAATAATTGGGATTTGAAATGTGCCTGCCCTTGGGGGCTGCAAATATCTGGGATTTGAAACGCGCCTGCCCTTGGGGGCTGCAAATATCTGCGATTTGAAACGTAACCTTTGGGGCTGCAAATATCTGGGATTTGAAACATGCCCTTGGAGGCTGCAAATATCTGGGATTCGAAACGTGTCTGCTCTTGGAGGCTGCAAATATCTGGGATTTGAAACGTCTGCCCTCTAGGGCTGCAAATATCTGGGATTTGAAACGTGCCTGACCTTGGGGGCTGCAAATAACTGGGATTTGAAATGTGCCTGCCCTTTGGGGCTGCAAATATCTGGGATTTGAAACGTGCCCTTGGGGGCAGCAAATATCTGGGATTTGAAACGTGCCCTTGGGGGCTGCAAATATCTGGGATTTGAAACGTGCCCTTGGGGGCTGCAAATATCTGGGATTTGAAACGTGCCCTTGGGGGCTGCAAATATCTGGGATTTGAAACGTGCCCTTGGGGGCTGCAAATATCTAGGATTTGAAACGTGCCTGCTTTTGGGGGCTGCAAATATCTAGGATTTGAAACGTGCCTGCCCTTGGGAGCTGCAAATATATGGGATTTGAAACGTGCCCTTGGGGGCTGCAAATATCTGGGTTTTGAAACGTGCCTACCCTTGGGAGCTGCAAATATCTGGGGTTTGAAACGTGCCTTTGGGGGCTGCAAATATCTGGGATTTGAAACGTGCCCTTGGAGGCTGCAAATCTGGGATTTGAAACGTGCCCTTGGGGGCTGCAAATATCTGGGATTTGAAACGTGCTTGCCCTAGGGGGCTGCAAATATCTGGGATTTGAAACGTGCCTGCCCTAGGGTGCTGCAAATATCTGGGATTTGAAACGTGCCCTTGGAGGCTGCAAATTTGGGATTTGAAACGTGTCCTTGGGGGCTGCAAATAATTGGGATTTGAAATGTGCCTGCCCTTGGGGGCTGCAAATATCTGGGATTTGAAACGTGCCCTTGGAGGCTGCAAATATCTGGGATTTGAAACGTGCCCTTGGGGACTGCAAATATCTAGGATTTGAAACGTGCCTGCCATTGGGAGCTGCAAATATCTGGGATTTGAAACGTGCCCTTGGGGGCTGCAAATATCTGGGTTTTGAAACGTGCCCTTGGGGGCTGCAAATATCTGGGATTCGAAACGTCCCCTTGGAGGCTGCAAATATCTAGGATTTGAAACGTGCCTGCCCTTGGGAGCTGCAAATATCTGGGATTTGAAACGTGTCTGCCCTTTGGGGCTGCAAATATCTGGGATTTGAAACATGCCCTTGGAGGCTGCAAATATCTGGTATTTGAAACGTGTCTGCCCTTGGATGCTGCAAATTTCTGGGATTTAAACGTGCCCTTGGGGGCTGCAAATATCTGGGATTTGAAACGTCTGCCCTCGGGGGCTGCAAATATCTGGGATTTGAAACGTGCCTGACCTTTGGGGCTGCAAATAACTGGGATTTGAAACGTGCCTGCCCTTGGGGGCTGAAAATATCTGGGATTTGAAACGTGCCCTTGGGGGCTGCAAATATCTGGGATTGGAAACGTGCCCTTGGGGGCTGCAAATATCTGAGATTTGAAACGTGCCTTTGGGGGCTGCAAATATCTGGGATTTGAAACGTGCCCTTGGAGGCTGCAAATCTGGGATTTGAAACGTGCCCTTGGGGGCTGCAAATATCTGGGATTTGAAACGTGCCTGCCCTAGGGGGCTGCAAATATCTGGGATTTGAAACGTGCCCTTGGAGGCTGGAAATGTGGGATTTAAAACGTGTCCTTGGGGGCTGCAAATAACTGGGATTCGAAACGTCCCCTTGGAGGCTGCAAATATCTAGGATTTGAAACGTGCCTGCCCTTGGGAGCTGCAAATATCTGGGGTTTGAAACGTGCCTGCCCTTGGGGGCTGCAAATATCTGGGATTTGAAACGTCTGCCCTCGGGGGCTGCAAATATCTGGGATTTGAAACGTGCCTGACCTTTGGGGCTGCAAATAACTGGGATTTGAAACGTGCCTGCCCTTGGGGGCTGAAAATATCTGGGATTTGAAACGTGCCCTTGGGGGCTGCAAATATCTGGGATTTGAAACGTGCCTGCCCTAGGGGGCTGCAAATATCTGGGATTTGAAACGTGCCCTTGGGGGCTGCAAAAATCTGGGATTTGAAACGTGCCTGCCCTAGGGGGCTGCAAATATCTGGGATTTGAAACGTGCCTGCCCTAGGGGGCTGCAAATATCTGGGATTTGAAACGTGCCCTTGGAGGCTGCAAATTTGGGATTTGAAACGTGTCCTTGGGGGCTGCAAATAATTGGGATTTGAAATGTGCCTGCCCTTGGGGGCTGCAAATATCTGGGATTTGAAACGCGCCTGCCCTTGGGGGCTGCAAATATCTGCGATTTGAAACGTAACCTTTGGGGCTGCAAATATCTGGGATTTGAAACATGCCCTTGGAGGCTGCAAATATCTGGGATTCGAAACGTGTCTGCTCTTGGAGGCTGCAAATATCTGGGATTTGAAACGTCTGCCCTCTAGGGCTGCAAATATCTGGGATTTGAAACGTGCCTGACCTTGGGGGCTGCAAATAACTGGGATTTGAAATGTGCCTGCCCTTTGGGGCTGCAAATATCTGGGATTTGAAACGTGCCCTTGGGGGCAGCAAATATCTGGGATTTGAAACGTGCCCTTGGGGGCTGCAAATATCTGGGATTTGAAACGTGCCCTTGGGGGCTGCAAATATCTGGGATTTGAAACGTGCCCTTGGGGGCTGCAAATATCTGGGATTTGAAACGTGCCCTTGGGGGCTGCAAATATCTAGGATTTGAAACGTGCCTGCTTTTGGGGGCTGCAAATATCTAGGATTTTAAACGTGCCTGCCCTTGGGAGCTGCAAATATATGGGATTTGAAACGTGCCCTTGGGGGCTGCAAATATCTGGGTTTTGAAACGTGCCTACCCTTGGGAGCTGCAAATATCTGGGGTTTGAAACGTGCCTTTGGGGGCTGCAAATATCTGGGATTTGAAACGTGCCCTTGGAGGCTGCAAATCTGGGATTTGAAACGTGCCCTTGGGGGCTGCAAATATCTGGGATTTGAAACGTGCTTGCCCTAGGGGGCTGCAAATATCTGGGATTTGAAACGTGCCTGCCCTAGGGTGCTGCAAATATCTGGGATTTGAAACGTGCCCTTGGAGGCTGCAAATTTGGGATTTGAAACGTGTCCTTGGGGGCTGCAAATAATTGGGATTTGAAATGTGCCTGCCCTTGGGGGCTGCAAATATCTGGGATTTGAAACGTGCCCTTGGAGGCTGCAAATATCTGGGATTTGAAACGTGCCCTTGGGGACTGCAAATATCTAGGATTTGAAACGTGCCTGCCATTGGGAGCTGCAAATATCTGGGATTTGAAACGTGCCCTTGGGGGCTTCAAATATCTGGGTTTTGAAACGTGCCCTTGGGGGCTGCAAATATCTGGGATTCGAAACGTCCCCTTGGAGGCTGCAAATATCTAGGATTTGAAACGTGCCTGCCCTTGGGAGCTGCAAATATCTGGGATTTGAAACGTGTCTGCCCTTTGGGGCTGCAAATATCTGGGATTTGAAACATGCCCTTGGAGGCTGCAAATATCTGGTATTTGAAACGTGTCTGCCCTTGGATGCTGCAAATTTCTGGGATTTAAACGTGCCCTTGGGGGCTGCAAATATCTGGGATTTGAAACGTCTGCCCTCGGGGGCTGCAAATATCTGGGATTTGAAACGTGCCTGACCTTTGGGGCTGCAAATAACTGGGATTTGAAACGTGCCTGCCCTTGGGGGCTGAAAATATCTGGGATTTGAAACGTGCCCTTGGGGGCTGCAAATATCTGGGATTGGAAACGTGCCCTTGGGGGCTGCAAATATCTGAGATTTGAAACGTGCCTTTGGGGGCTGCAAATATCTGGGATTTGAAACGTGCCCTTGGAGGCTGCAAATCTGGGATTTGAAACGTGCCCTTGGGGGCTGCAAATATCTGGGATTTGAAACGTGCCTGCCCTAGGGGGCTGCAAATATCTGGGATTTGAAACGTGCCCTTGGAGGCTGGAAATGTGGGATTTAAAACGTGTCCTTGGGGGCTGCAAATAACTGGGATTCGAAACGTCCCCTTGGAGGCTGCAAATATCTAGGATTTGAAACGTGCCTGCCCTTGGGAGCTGCAAATATCTGGGGTTTGAAACGTGCCTGCCCTTGGGGGCTGCAAATATCTGGGATTTGAAACGTCTGCCCTCGGGGGCTGCAAATATCTGGGATTTGAAACGTGCCTGACCTTTGGGGCTGCAAATAACTGGGATTTGAAACGTGCCTGCCCTTGGGGGCTGAAAATATCTGGGATTTGAAACGTGCCCTTGGGGGCTGCAAATATCTGGGATTTGAAACGTGCCTGCCCTAGGGGGCTGCAAATATCTGGGATTTGAAACGTGCCCTTGGGGGCTGCAAAAATCTGGGATTTGAAACGTGCCTGCCCTAGGGGGCTGCAAATATCTGGGATTTGAAACGTGCCTGCCCTAGGGGGCTGCAAAAATCTGGGATTTGAAACGTGCCCTTGGAGGCTGCAAATTTGGGATTTGAAACGTGTCCTTGGGGGCTGCAAATAATTGGGATTTGAAATGTGCCTGCCCTTGGGGGCTGCAAATATCTGGGATTTGAAACGCGCCTGCCCTTGGGGGCTGCAAATATCTGCGATTTGAAACGTAACTTTTGGGGCTGCAAATATCTGGGATTTGAAACATGCCCTTGGAGGCTGCAAATATCTGGGATTCGAAACGTGTCTGCTCTTGGAGGCTGCAAATATCTGGGATTTGAAACGTCTGCCCTCTAGGGCTGCAAATATCTGGGATTTGAAACGTGCCTGACCTTGGGGGCTGCAAATAACTGGGATTTGAAATGTGCCTGCCCTTTGGGGCTGCAAATATCTGGGATTTGAAACGTGCCCTTGGGGGCAGCAAATATCTGGGATTTGAAACGTGCCCTTGGGGGCTGCAAATATCTGGGATTTGAAACGTGCCCTTGGGGGCTGCAAATATCTGGGATTTGAAACGTGCCCTTGGGGGCTGCAAATATCTGGGATTTGAAACGTGCCCTTGGGGGCTGCAAATATCTAGGATTTGAAACGTGCCTGCTTTTGGGGGCTGCAAATATCTAGGATTTGAAACGTGCCTGCCCTTGGGAGCTGCAAATATATGGGATTTGAAACGTGCCCTTGGGGGCTGCAAATATCTGGGTTTTGAAACGTGCCTACCCTTGGGAGCTGCAAATATCTGGGGTTTGAAACGTGCCTTTGGGGGCTGCAAATATCTGGGATTTGAAACGTGCCCTTGGAGGCTGCAAATCTGGGATTTGAAACGTGCCCTTGGGGGCTGCAAATATCTGGGATTTGAAACGTGCTTGCCCTAGGGGGCTGCAAATATCTGGGATTTGAAACGTGCCTGCCCTAGGGTGCTGCAAATATCTGGGATTTGAAACGTGCCCTTGGAGGCTGCAAATTTGGGATTTGAAACGTGTCCTTGGGGGCTGCAAATAATTGGGATTTGAAATGTGCCTGCCCTTGGGGGCTGCAAATATCTGGGATTTGAAACGTGCCCTTGGAGGCTGCAAATATCTGGGATTTGAAACGTGCCCTTGGGGGCTGCAAATATCTAGGATTTGAAACGTGCCTGCCATTGGGAGCTGCAAATATCTGGGATTTGAAACGTGCCCTTGGGGGCTGCAAATATCTGGGTTTTGAAACGTGCCCTTGGGGGCTGCAAATATCTGGGATTCGAAACGTCCCCTTGGAGGCTGCAAATATCTAGGATTTGAAACGTGCCTGCCCTTGGGAGCTGCAAATATCTGGGATTTGAAACGTGTCTGCCCTTTGGGGCTGCAAATATCTGGGATTTGAAACATGCCCTTGGAGGCTGCAAATATCTGGTATTTGAAACGTGTCTGCCCTTGGATGCTGCAAATTTCTGGGATTTAAACGTGCCCTTGGGGGCTGCAAATATCTGGGATTTGAAACGTCTGCCCTCGGGGGCTGCAAATATCTGGGATTTGAAACGTGCCTGACCTTTGGGGCTGCAAATAACTGGGATTTGAAACGTGCCTGCCCTTGGGGGCTGAAAATATCTGGGATTTGAAACGTGCCCTTGGGGGCTGCAAATATCTGGGATTGGAAACGTGCCCTTGGGGGCTGCAAATATCTGAGATTTGAAACGTGCCTTTGGGGGCTGCAAATATCTGGGATTTGAAACGTGCCCTTGGAGGCTGCAAATCTGGGATTTGAAACGTGCCCTTGGGGGCTGCAAATATCTGGGATTTGAAACGTGCCCTTGGAGGCTGAAAATGTGGGATTTAAAACGTGTCCTTGGGGGCTGCAAATAACTGGGATTCGAAACGTCCCCTTGGAGGCTGCAAATATCTAGGATTTGAAACGTGCCTGCCCTTGGGAGCTGCAAATATCTGGGGTTTGAAACGTGCCTGCCCTTGGGGGCTGCAAATATCTGGGATTTGAAACGTCTGCCCTCGGGGGCTGCAAATATCTGGGATTTGAAACGTGCCTGACCTTTGGGGCTGCAAATAACTGGGATTTGAAACGTGCCTGCCCTTGGGGGCTGAAAATATCTGGGATTTGAAACGTGCCCTTGGGGGCTGCAAATATCTGGGATTTGAAACGTGCCTGCCCTAGGGGGCTGCAAATATCTGGGATTTGAAACGTGCCCTTGGAGGCTGCAAATTTGGGATTTGAAACGTGCCCTTGGGGGCTGCAAATATCTGGGATTCGAAACGTCCCCTTGGAGGCTGCAAATATCTAGGATTTGAAACGTGCCTACCCTTGGGAGCTGCAAATATCTGGGGTTTGAAACGTGCCTGCCCTTGGGGGCTGCAAATAACTGGGATTTGAAACGTGCCTGCCCTTGGAGGCTGCAAATAACTGGGATTTGAAATGTGCCTGCCCTTGGGGGCTGCAAATATCTGGGATTTGAAACGTGCCCTTGGGGGCTGCAAATATCTGGGATTTAAAACGTGCCCTTAGGGGCTGCAAATATCTGGGATTTGAAGCGTGCCCTTGGGGGCTGCAAATATCTGGGATTTGAAACGTGCCCTTGGAGGCTGCAAATATCTGGGATTTGAAACATGCCCTTGGAGGCTGCAAATATCTGGGATTTGAAACGTGTCTGCCCTTGGAGGCTGCAACTATCTGGGATTTAAACGTGCCCTTGGGGGCTGCAAATATCTGGGATTTGAAACGTCTGCCCTCGGGGGCTGCAAATATCTGCGATTTGAAACGTGCCTGACCTTTGGGGCTGCAAATATCTAGGATTTGAAACGTGTCTGCCCTTGGAGGCTGCAAATATCTGGGATTTGAAACGTGTCTGCCCTTGGGGGCTGCAAATATCTGGGATTTGAAACATGCCCTTGGAGGCTGCAAATATCTGGGATTTGAAACGTGTCTGCCCTTGGAGGCTGCAACTATCTGGGATTTAAACGTGCCCTTGGGGGCTGCAAATATCTGGGATTTGAAACGTCTGCCCTCGGGGGCTGCAAATATCTGGGATTTGAAACGTGCCTGACCTTTGGGGCTGCAAATAACTGGGATTTGAAACGTGCCTGCCCTTGGGGGCTGCAAATATCTGGGATTTGAAACGCGCCTGCCCTTGGGGGCTGCAAATATCTGCGATTTGAAACGTAACCTTTGGGGCTGCAAATATCTGGGATTTGAAACATGCCCTTGGAGGCTGCAAATATCTGGGATTCGAAACGTGTCTGCTCTTGGAGGCTGCAAATATCTGGGATTTGAAACGTCTGCCCTCTAGGGCTGCAAATATCTGGGATTTGAAACGTGCCTGACCTTGGGGGCTGCAAATAACTGGGATTTGAAATGTGCCTGCCCTTTGGGGCTGCAAATATCTGGGATTTGAAACGTGCCCTTGGGGGCAGCAAATATCTGGGATTTGAAACGTGCCCTTGGGGGCTGCAAATATCTGGGATTTGAAACGTGCCCTTGGGGGCTGCAAATATCTGGGATTTGAAACGTGCCCTTGGGGGCTGCAAATATCTGGGATTTGAAACGTGCCCTTGGGGGCTGCAAATATCTAGGATTTGAAACGTGCCTGCTTTTGGGGGCTGCAAATATCTAGGATTTGAAACGTGCCTGCCCTTGGGAGCTGCAAATATATGGGATTTGAAACGTGCCCTTGGGGGCTGCAAATATCTGGGTTTTGAAACGTGCCTACCCTTGGGAGCTGCAAATATCTGGGGTTTGAAACGTGCCTTTGGGGGCTGCAAATATCTGGGATTTGAAACGTGCCCTTGGAGGCTGCAAATCTGGGATTTGAAACGTGCCCTTGGGGGCTGCAAATATCTGGGATTTGAAACGTGCTTGCCCTAGGGGGCTGCAAATATCTGGGATTTGAAACGTGCCTGCCCTAGGGTGCTGCAAATATCTGGGATTTGAAACGTGCCCTTGGAGGCTGCAAATTTGGGATTTGAAACGTGTCCTTGGGGGCTGCAAATAATTGGGATTTGAAATGTGCCTGCCCTTGGGGGCTGCAAATATCTGGGATTTGAAACGTGCCCTTGGAGGCTGCAAATATCTGGGATTTGAAACGTGCCCTTGGGGGCTGCAAATATCTAGGATTTGAAACGTGCCTGCCATTGGGAGCTGCAAATATCTGGGATTTGAAACGTGCCCTTGGGGGCTGCAAATATCTGGGTTTTGAAACGTGCCCTTGGGGGCTGCAAATATCTGGGATTCGAAACGTCCCCTTGGAGGCTGCAAATATCTAGGATTTGAAACGTGCCTGCCCTTGGGAGCTGCAAATATCTGGGATTTGAAACGTGTCTGCCCTTTGGGGCTGCAAATATCTGGGATTTGAAACATGCCCTTGGAGGCTGCAAATATCTGGTATTTGAAACGTGTCTGCCCTTGGATGCTGCAAATTTCTGGGATTTAAACGTGCCCTTGGGGGCTGCAAATATCTGGGATTTGAAACGTCTGCCCTCGGGGGCTGCAAATATCTGGGATTTGAAACGTGCCTGACCTTTGGGGCTGCAAATAACTGGGATTTGAAACGTGCCTGCCCTTGGGGGCTGAAAATATCTGGGATTTGAAACGTGCCCTTGGGGGCTGCAAATATCTGGGATTGGAAACGTGCCCTTGGGGGCTGCAAATATCTGAGATTTGAAACGTGCCTTTGGGGGCTGCAAATATCTGGGATTTGAAACGTGCCCTTGGAGGCTGCAAATCTGGGATTTGAAACGTGCCCTTGGGGGCTGCAAATATCTGGGATTTGAAAGGTGCCTGCCCTAGGGGGCTGCAAATATCTGGGATTTGAAACGTGCCCTTGGAGGCTGGAAATGTGGGATTTAAAACGTGTCCTTGGGGGCTGCAAATAACTGGGATTCGAAACGTCCCCTTGGAGGCTGCAAATATCTAGGATTTGAAACGTGCCTGCCCTTGGGAGCTGCAAATATCTGGGGTTTGAAACGTGCCTGCCCTTGGGGGCTGCAAATATCTGGGATTTGAAACGTCTGCCCTCGGGGGCTGCAAATATCTGGGATTTGAAACGTGCCTGACCTTTGGGGCTGCAAATAACTGGGATTTGAAACGTGCCTGCCCTTGGGGGCTGAAAATATCTGGGATTTGAAACGTGCCCTTGGGGGCTGCAAATATCTGGGATTTGAAACGTGCCTGCCCTAGGGGGTTGCAAATATCTGGGATTTGAAACGTGCCCTTGGAGGCTGCAAATTTGGGATTTGAAACGTGCCCTTGGGGGCTGCAAATATCTGGGATTCGAAACGTCCCCTTGGAGGCTGCAAATATCTAGGATTTGAAACGTGCCTACCCTTGGGAGCTGCAAATATCTGGGGTTTGAAACGTGCCTGCCCTTGGGGGCTGCAAATAACTGGGATTTGAAACGTGCCTGCCCTTGGAGGCTGCAAATAACTGGGATTTGAAATGTGCCTGCCCTTGGGGGCTGCAAATATCTGGGATTTGAAACGTGCCCTTGGGGGCTGCAAATATCTGGGATTTAAAACGTGCCCTTAGGGGCTGCAAATATCTGGGATTTGAAGCGTGCCCTTGGGGGCTGCAAATATCTGGGATTTGAAACGTGCCCTTGGAGGCTGCAAATATCTGGGATTTGAAACATGCCCTTGGAGGCTGCAAATATCTGGGATTTGAAACGTGTCTGCCCTTGGAGGCTGCAACTATCTGGGATTTAAACGTGCCCTTGGGGGCTGCAAATATCTGGGATTTGAAACGTCTGCCCTCGGGGGCTGCAAATATCTGCGATTTGAAACGTGCCTGACCTTTGGGGCTGCAAATATCTAGGATTTGAAACGTGTCTGCCCTTGGAGGCTGCAAATATCTGGGATTTGAAACGTGTCTGCCCTTGGGGGCTGCAAATATCTGGGATTTGAAACATGCCCTTGGAGGCTGCAAATATCTGGGATTTGAAACGTGTCTGCCCTTGGAGGCTGCAACTATCTGGGATTTAAACGTGCCCTTGGGGGCTGCAAATATCTGGGATTTGAAACGTCTGCCCTCGGGGGCTGCAAATATCTGGGATTTGAAACGTGCCTGACCTTTGGGGCTGCAAATAACTGGGATTTGAAACGTGCCTGCCCTTGGGGGCTGAAAATATCTGGGATTTGAAGCGTGCCCTTGGGGGCTGCAAATATCTGGGATTTGAAACGTGCCCTTGGAGGCTGCAAATATCTGGGATTTGAAACATGCCCTTGGAGGCTGCAAATATCTGGGATTTGAAACGTGTCTGCCCTTGGAGGCTGCAAATATCTGGGATTTAAACGTGCCCTTGGGGGCTGCAAATATCTGGGATTTGAAACGTCTGCCCTCGGGGGCTGCAAATATCTGGGATTTGAAACGTGCCCTTGGAGGCTGCAAATATCTGGGGTTTGAAACGTGCCTGCCGTTGAAGGCTGCAAATATCTGGGATTTGAAACGCGCCTGCCCTTTGGGGCTGCAAATATCTGCGATTTGAAACGTGCCCTTGGGGGCTGCAAATATCTAGGATTTGAAACGTGTCTGCCCTTGGAGGCTGCAAATATCTGGGATTTGAAACGTGTCTGCCCTTGGGGGCTGCAAATATCTGGGATTTGAAACATGCCCTTGGAGGCTGCAAATATCTGGGATTTGAAACGTGTCTGCCCTTGGGGGCTGCAAATATCTGGGATTTGAAACATGCCCTTGGAGGCTGCAAATATCTGGGATTTGAAACGTGTCTGCCCTTGGAGGCTGCAACTATCTGGGATTTAAACGTGCCCTTGGGGGCTGCAAATATCTGGGATTTGAAACGTCTGCCCTCGGGGGCTGCAAATATCTGGGATTTGAAACGTGCCCTTGGGGGCTGCAAATATCTAGGATTTGAAACGTGTCTGCCCTTGGAGGCTGCAAATATCTGGGATTTGAAACGTGTCTGCCCTTGGGGGCTGCAAATATCTGGGATTTGAAACATGCCCTTGGAGGCTGCAAATATCTGGGATTTGAAACGTGTCTGCCCTTGGGGGCTGCAAATATCTGGGATTTGAAACATGCCCTTGGAGGCTGCAAATATCTGGGATTTGAAACGTGTCTGCCCTTGGAGGCTGCAACTATCTGGGATTTAAACGTGCCCTTGGGGGCTGCAAATATCTGGGATTTGAAACGTCTGCCCTCGGGGGCTGCAAATATCTGGGATTTGAAACGTGCCTGACCTTTGGGGCTGCAAATAACTGGGATTTGAAACGTGCCTGCCCTTGGGGGCTGAAAATATCTCGGATTTGAAGCGTGCCCTTGGGGGCTGCAAATATCTGGGATTTGAAACGTGCCCTTGGAGGCTGCAAATATCTGGGATTTGAAACATGCCCTTGGAGGCTGCAAATATCTGGGATTTGAAACGTGTCTGCCCTTGGAGGCTGCAAATATCTGGGATTTAAACGTGCCCTTGGGGGCTGCAAATATCTGGGATTTGAAACGTCTGCCCTCGGGGGCTGCAAATATCTGGGATTTGAAACGTGCCCTTGGGGGCTGCAAATATCTGGGATTTGAAACGTGCCCTTAGGGGCTGCAAATATCTGGGATTTGAAGCGTGCCCTTGGGGGCTGCAAATATCTGGGATTTGAAACGTGCCCTTGGAGGCTGCAAATATCTAGGATTTGAAACGTGCCTGCCCTTGGGAGCTGCAAATTTCTGGGGTTTGAAACGTGCCTGCCCTTGGGGGCTGCAAATAACTGGGATTTGAAACGTGCCTGCCCTTGGAGGCTGCAAATATCTGGGGTTTGAAACGTGCCTGCCCTTGGGGGCTGCAAATAACTGGGATTTGAAACGTGCCTGCCCTTGGAGGCTGCAAATAACTGGGATTTGAAATGTGCCTGCCCTTGGGGGCTGCAAATATCTGGGATTTGAAACGTGCCCTTGGGGGCTGCAAATATCTGGGATTTGAAACGTGCCCTTAGGGGCTGCAAATATCTGGGATTTGAAACGTGCCCTTGCGGGCTGCAAATATCTGGGATTTGAAACGTGCCTGCCCTTGGGGGCTGCAAATATCTGGGATTTGAAACGTGCCCTTGGGGGCTGCAAATATCTGGGATTTGAAACGTGCCCTTGGGGGCTGCAAATATCTAGGATTTGAAACGTGCCTGCCCTTGGGAGCTGCAAATATCTGGGATTTGAAACGTGCCCTTGGGGGCTGCAAATATCTGGGTTTTGAAACGTGCCCTTGGGGGCTGCAAATCTGGGATTTGAAACGTGCCCTTGGGGGCTGCAAATATCTGGGATTTGAAACGTGCCTGCCCTAGGGGGCTGCAAATATCTGGGATTTGAAACGTGCCCTTGGAGGCTGCAAATCTGGGATTTGAAACGTGCCCTTGGGGGCTGCAAATATCTGAGATTTGAAACGTGCCTTTGGGGGCTGCAAATGTCTGGGATTTGAAACGTGCCCTTGGAGGCTGCAAATCTGGGATTTGAAACGTGCCCTTGGGGGCTGCAAATATCTGGGATTTGAAACGTGCCAGCCCTAGGGGGCTGCAAATATCTGGGATTTAAACGTGCCCTTGGGGGCTGCAAATATCTGGGATTTGAAACGTCTGCCCTCGGGGGCTGCAAATATCTGGGATTTGAAACGTGCCTGACCTTTGGGGCTGCAAATAACTGGGATTTGAAACGTGCCTGCTCTTGGGGGCTGAAAATATCTGGGATTTGAAACGTGCCCTTGGGGGCTGCAAATATCTGGGATTTGAAACGTGCCTGCCCTAGGGGGCTGCAAATATCTGGGATTTGAAACGTGCCCTTGGAGGCTGCAAATTTGGGATTTGAAACGTGCCCTTGGGGGCTGCAAATATCTGGGATTCGAAACGTCCCCTTGGAGGCTGCAAATATCTAGGATTTGAAACGTTCCTACCCTTGGGAGCTGCAAATATCTGGGGTTTGAAACGTGCCTGCCCTAAGGGGCTGCAAATAACTGGGATTTGAAACGTGCCTGCCCTTGGAGGCTGCAAATAACTGGGATTTGAAATGTGCCTGCCCTTGGGGGCTGCAAATATCTGGGATTTGAAACGTGCCCTTGGGGGCTGCAAATATCTGGGATTTGAAGCGTGCCCTTGGGGGCTGCAAATATCTGGGATTTGAAACGTGCCCTTGGAGGCTGCAAATATCTAGGATTTGAAACGTGCCTGCCCTTGGGAGCTGCAAATTTCTGGGGTTTGAAACGTGCCTGCCCTTGGGGGCTGCAAATAACTGGGATTTGAAACGTGCCTGCCCTTGGAGGCTGCAAATATCTGGGGTTTGAAACGTGCCTGCCCTTGGGGGCTGCAAATAACTGGGATTTGAAACGTGCCTGCCCTTGGAGGCTGCAAATAACTGGGATTTGAAATGTGCCTGCCCTTGGGGGCTGCAAATATCTGGGATTTGAAACGTGCCCTTGGGGGCTGCAAATATCTGGGATTTGAAACGTGCCCTTAGGGGCTGCAAATATCTGGGATTTGAAACGTGCCCTTGCGGGCTGCAAATATCTGGGATTTGAAACGTGCCCTTGGGGGCTGCAAATATCTGGGATTCGAAACGTCCCCTTGGAGGCTGCAAATATCTAGGATTTGAAACGTTCCTACTCTTGGGAGCTGCAAATATCTGGGGTTTGAAACGTGCCTGCCCTAAGGGGCTGCAAATAACTGGGATTTGAAACGTGCCTGCCCTTGGAGGCTGCAAATATCTGGGATTTGAAACGTGCCCTTGGGGGCTGCAAATATCTGGGATTTGAAACGTGCCCTTGGGGGCTGCAAAAATCTGGGATTTGAAACGTGCCTGCCCTAGGGGGCTGCAAATATCTGGGATTTGAAACGTGCCATCCCTAGGGGGCTGCAAATATCTGGGATTTGAAACGTGCCCTTGGAGGCTGCAAATTTGGGATTTGAAACGTGTCCTTGGGGGCTGCAAATAATTGGGATTTGAAATGTGCCTGCCCTTGGGGGCTGCAAATATCTGGGATTTGAAACGCGCCTGCCCTTGGGGGCTGCAAATATCTGCGATTTGAAACGTAACCTTTGGGGCTGCAAATATCTGGGATTTGAAACATGCCCTTGGAGGCTGCAAATATCTGGGATTCGAAACGTGTCTGCTCTTGGAGGCTGCAAATATCTGGGATTTGAAACGTCTGCCCTCTAGGGCTGCAAATATCTGGGATTTGAAACGTGCCTGACCTTGGGGGCTGCAAATAACTGGGATTTGAAATGTGCCTGCCCTTTGGGGCTGCAAACATCTGGGATTTGAAACGTGCCCTTGGGGGCAGCAAATATCTGGGATTTGAAACGTGCCCTTGGGGGCTGCAAATATCTGGGATTTGAAACGTGCCCTTGGGGGCTGCAAATATCTGGGATTTGAAACGTGCCCTTGGGGGCTGCAAATATCTGGGATTTGAAACGTGCCCTTGGGGGCTGCAAATATCTAGGATTTGAAACGTGCCTGCCCTTGGGGGCTGCAAATATCTAGGATTTGAAACGTGCCTGCCCTTGGGAGCTGCAAATATATGGGATTTGAAACGTGCCTTTGGGGGCTGCAAATATCTGGGATTTGAAACGTGCCCTTGGAGGCTGCAAATCTGGGATTTGAAACGTGCCCTTGGGGGCTGCAAATATCTGGGATTTGAAACGTGCTTGCCCTAGGGGGCTGCAAATATCTGGGATTTGAAACGTGCCTGCCCTAGGGTGCTGCAAATATCTGGGATTTGAAACGTGCCCTTGGAGGCTGCAAATTTGGGATTTGAAACGTGTCCTTGGGGGCTGCAAATAATTGGGATTTGAAATGTGCCTGCCCTTGGGGGCTGCAAATATCTGGGATTTGAAACGTGCCCTTGGAGGCTGCAAATATCTGGGATTTGAAACGTGTCTGCCCTTGGAGGCTGCAAATATCTTGGATTTAAACGTGCCCTTGGGGGCTGCAAATATCTGGGATTTGAAACGTCTGCCCTCGGGGGCTGCAAATATCTGGGATTTGAAAGGTGCCTGACCTTGGGGGCTGCAAATAACTGGGATTTGAAACGTGCCTGCCCTTGGGGGTTGCAAATATCTGGGATTTGAAACGTGCCCTTGGGGGCTGCAAATATCTGGGTTTTGAAACGTGCCCTTGGGGGCTGCAAATATCTGGGATTCGAAACGTGCCCTTGGAGGCTGCAAATATCTAGGATTTGAAACGTGCCTGCCCTTGGGAGCTGCAAATATCTGGGGTTTGAAACGTGCCTGCCCTTGGGGGCTGCAAATAACTGGGATTTGAAACGTGCCTGCCCTTGGGGGCTGAAAATATCTGCGATTTGAAACGTGCCCTTGGGGGCTGCAAATATCTGGGATTTGAAACGTCTGCCCTCGGGGGCTGCAAATATCTGGGATTTGAAACGTCTGCCCTCGGGGGCTGCAAATATCTGGGATTTGAAACGTGCCTGACCTTTGGGGCTGCAAATAACTTGGATTTGAAACGAGCCTCTCCTTGGGGGCTGCAAATATTTGGGTTTTGAAACGTCTGCCCTCGGGGGCTGCAAATATCTGGGATTTGAAAGGTGCCTGACCTTGGGGGCTGCAAATAACTGGGATTTGAAACGTGCCTGCCCTTGGGGGTTGCAAATATCTGGGATTTGAAACGTGCCCTTGGGGGCTGCAAATATCTGGGTTTTGAAACGTGCCCTTGGGGGCTGCAAATATCTGGGATTCGAAACGTGCCCTTGGAGGCTGCAAATATCTAGGATTTGAAACGTGCCTGCCCTTGGGAGCTGCAAATATCTGGGGTTTGAAACGTGCCTGCCCTTGGGGGCTGCAAATAACTGGGATTTGAAACGTGCCCTTGGGGGCTGCAAATATCTGGGATTTGAAACGTGCCTTTGGGGGCTGCAAATATCTGGGATTTGAAACGTGCCCTTGGAGGCTGCAAATCTGGGATTTGAAACGTGCCCTTGGGGGCTGCAAATATCTGGGATTTGAAACGTGCCTGCCGTTGAAGGCTGCAAATATCTGGGATTTAAAACGCGCCTGCCCTTGGGGGTTGCAAATATCTGCGATTAGAAACATGCCCTTGGAGGCTGGAAATCTGGGATTTGAAACGTGCCCTTGGGGGCTGCAAATATCTGGGATTTGAAACGTGCCTGCCCTAGGGGGCTGCAAATATCTGGGATTTGAAACGTGCCCTTGGAGGCTGCAAATCTGGGATTTGAAACGTGTCATTGGGGGCTGCAAATAACTGGGATTTGAAATGTGCCTGCCCTTGGGGGCTGCAAATATCTGGCATTTGAAACGTGCCCTTGGGGGCTGCAAATATCTGGGATTTGAAACGTGCCCTTGGGGGCTGCAAATAACTAGGATTTGAAACGTGCCTGTCCTTGGGAGCTGCAAATACCTGGGATTTGAAACGTGCCCTTGGGGGCTGCAAATATCTGGGTTTTGAAACGTGAACTTGGGGGCTGCAAATATCTGGGATTCGAAACGTGCCCTTGGAGGCTGCAAATATCTATGATTTGAAACGTGCCTGCCCTTGGGAGCTGCAAATATCTGGGGTTTGAAACGTGCCTGCCCTTGGGGGCTGCAAATATCTGGGATTTGAAACGTGCCCTTGGAGGCTGCAAATCTGGGATTTGAAACGTGCCTGCCCTTGGAGGCTGCAAATAACTGGGATTTGAAATGTGCCTGCCCTTGGGGGCTGCAAATATCTGGGATTTAAACGTGCCCTTGGGGGCTGCAAATATCTGGGATTTGAAACGTGCCCTTGGGGGCTGCAAATATCTGGGATTTGAAACGTGCCCTTTGGGGGCTGCAAATATCTGGGATTTGAAACATGCCCTTGGAGGCTGCAAATATCTGGGATTTGAAACGTGTCTGCCCTTGGAGGCTGCAAATATCTTGGATTTAAACGTGCCCTTGGGGGCTGCAAATATCTAGGATTTGAAACGTGCCTGCCCTTGGGAGCTGCAAATATCTGGGGTTTGAAACGTGCCTGCCCTTGGGGGCTGCAAATAACTGGGATTTGAAACGTGCCTGCCCTTGGGGGCTGAAAATATCTGCGATTTGAAACGTGCCCTTGGGGGCTGCAAATATCTGGGATTTGAAACGTCTGCCCTCGGGGGCTGCAAATATCTGGGATTTGAAACGTCTGCCCTCGGGGGCTGCAAATATCTGGGATTTGAAACGTGCCTGACCTTTGGGGCTGCAAATAACTTGGATTTGAAACGAGCCTCTCCTTGGGGGCTGCAAATATTTGGGTTTTGAAACGTCTGCCCTCGGGGGCTGCAAATATCTGGGATTTGAAAGGTGCCTGACCTTGGGGGCTGCAAATAACTGGGATTTGAAACGTGCCTGCCCTTGGGGGTTGCAAATATCTGGGATTTGAAACGTGCCCTTGGGGGCTGCAAATATCTGGGTTTTGAAACGTGCCCTTGGGGGCTGCAAATATCTGGGATTCGAAACGTGCCCTTGGAGGCTGCAAATATCTAGGATTTGAAACGTGCCTGCCCTTGGGAGCTGCAAATATCTGGGGTTTGAAACGTGCCTGCCCTTGGGGGCTGCAAATAACTGGGATTTGAAACGTGCCCTTGGGGGCTGCAAATATCTGGGATTTGAAACGTGCCTTTGGGGGCTGCAAATATCTGGGATTTGAAACGTGCCCTTGGAGGCTGCAAATCTGGGATTTGAAACGTGCCCTTGGGGGCTGCAAATATCTGGGATTTGAAACGTGCCTGCCGTTGAAGGCTGCAAATATCTGGGATTTAAAACGCGCCTGCCCTTGGGGGTTGCAAATATCTGCGATTAGAAACATGCCCTTGGAGGCTGGAAATCTGGGATTTGAAACGTGCCCTTGGGGGCTGCAAATATCTGGGATTTGAAACGTGCCTGCCCTAGGGGGCTGCAAATATCTGGGATTTGAAACGTGCCCTTGGAGGCTGCAAATCTGGGATTTGAAACGTGTCCTTGGGGGCTGCAAATAACTGGGATTTGAAATGTGCCTGCCCTTGGGGGCTGCAAATATCTGGCATTTGAAACGTGCCCTTGGGGGCTGCAAATATCTGGGATTTGAAACGTGCCCTTGGGGGCTGCAAATAACTAGGATTTGAAACATGCCTGTCCTTGGGAGCTGCAAATACCTGGGATTTGAAACGTGCCCTTGGGGGCTGCAAATATCTGGGTTTTGAAACGTGCCCTTGGGGGCTGCAAATATCTGGGATTCGAAACGTGCCCTTGGAGGCTGCAAATATCTATGATTTGAAACGTGCCTGCCCTTGGGAGCTGCAAATATCTGGGGTTTGAAACGTGCCTGCCCTTGGGGGCTGCAAATAACTGGGATTTGAAACGTGCCTGCCCTTGGGGGCTGCAAATAACTGGGATTTGAAACGTGCCTGCCCTTGGAGGCTGCAAATAACTGGGATTTGAAATGTGCCTGCCCTTGGGGGCTGCAAATATCTGGGATTTGAAACGTGCCCTTGGGGGCTGCAAATATCTGGGATTTGAAACGTGCCCTTGGGGGCTGCAAATATCTGGGATTTGAAACGTGCCCTTGGGGGCTGCAAATATCCGGGATTTGAAACGTCTGCCCTCGGGGGCTGCAAATATCTGGGATTTGAAACGTGCCTGACCTTTGGGGCTGCAAATAACTTGGATTTGAAACGAGCCTCTCCTTGGGGGCTGCAAATATTTGGGTTTTGAAACGTCTGCCCTCGGGGGCTGCAAATATCTGGGATTTGAAAGGTGCCCTTGGGGGCTGCAAATATCTGGGTTTTGAAACGTGCCCTTGGGGGCTGCAAATATCTGGGATTCGAAACGTGCCCTTGGAGGCTGCAAATATCTATGATTTGAAACGTGCCTGCCCTTGGGAGCTGCAAATATCTGGGGTTTGAAACGTGCCTGCCCTTGGGGGCTGCAAATAACTGGGATTTGAAACGTGCCTGCCCTTGGGGGCTGCAAATATCTGGGATTTGAAACGTGCCTGCCCTAGGGGGCTGCAAATATCTGGGATTTGAAACGTGCCCTTGGAGGCTGCAAATCTGGGATTTGAAACGTGTCCTTGGGGGCTGCAAATAACTGGGATTTGAAATGTGCCTGCCCTTGGGGGCTGCAAATATCTGGCATTTGAAACGTGCCCTTGGGGGCTGCAAATATCTAGGATTTGAAACGTGCCTGTCCTTGGGAGCTGCAAATACCTGGGATTTGAAACGTGCCCTTGGGGGCTGCAAATATCTGGGTTTTGAAACGTGCCCTTGGGGGCTGCAAATATCTGGGATTCGAAACGTGCCCTTGGAGGCTGCAAATATCTATGATTTGAAACGTGCCTGCCCTTGGGAGCTGCAAATATCTGGGGTTTGAAACGTGCCTGCCCTTGGGGGCTGCAAATAACTGGGATTTGAAACGTGCCTGCCCTTGGGGGCTGCAAATAACTGGGATTTGAAACGTGCCTGCCCTTGGAGGCTGCAAATATCTGGGATTTGAAACGTGCCTGCCGTTGAAGGCTGCAAATATCTGGGATTTAAAACGCGCCTGCCCTTGGGGGTTGCAAATATCTGCGATTAGAAACATGCCCTTGGAGGCTGGAAATCTGGGATTTGAAACGTGCCCTTGGGGGCTGCAAATATCTGGGATTTGAAACGTGCCTGCCCTAGGGGGCTGCAAATATCTGGGATTTGAAACGTGCCCTTGGAGGCTGCAAATCTGGGATTTGAAACGTGTCCTTGGGGGCTGCAAATAACTGGGATTTGAAATGTGCCTGCCCTTGGGGGCTGCAAATATCTGGCATTTGAAACGTGCCCTTGGGGGCTGCAAATATCTGGGATTTGAAACGTGCCCTTGGGGGCTGCAAATAACTAGGATTTGAAACGTGCCTGTCCTTGGGAGCTGCAAATACCTGGGATTTGAAACGTGCCCTTGGGGGCTGCAAATATCTGGGTTTTGAAACGTGCCCTTGGGGGCTGCAAATATCTGGGATTCGAAACGTGCCCTTGGAGGCTGCAAATATCTATGATTTGAAACGTGCCTGCCCTTGGGAGCTGCAAATATCTGGGGTTTGAAACGTGCCTGCCCTTGGGGGCTGCAAATATCTGGGATTTGAAACGTGCCCTTGGAGGCTGCAAATCTGGGATTTGAAACGTGCCTGCCCTTGGAGGCTGCAAATAACTGGGATTTGAAATGTGCCTGCCCTTGGGGGCTGCAAATATCTGGGATTTAAACGTGCCCTTGGGGGCTGCAAATATCTGGGATTTGAAACGTGCCCTTGGGGGCTGCAAATATCTGGGATTGGAAACGTGCCCTTGGAGGCTGCAAATCTGGGATTTGAAACGTGCCCTTGGGGCTGCAAATATCTGGGATTTGAAACGTGCCTGCCTTTGAAGGCTGCAAATATCTGGGATTTGAAAAGCGCGTGCCCTTGGGGGCTGCAAATATCAGCGATTTGAAACGTGCCCTTGGGGCTGCAAATATCTGGGATTTGAAACGTGCCCTTTGGGGGCTGCAAATATCTGGGATTTGAAACATGCCCTTGGAGGCTGCAAATATCTGGGATTTGAAACGTGTCTGCCCTTGGAGGCTGCAAATATCTTGGATTTAAACGTGCCCTTGGGGGCTGCAAATATCTGGGATTTGAAACGTCTGCCCTCGGGGGCTGCAAATATCTGGGATTTGAAAGGTGCCTGACCTTGGGGGCTGCAAATAACTGGGATTTGAAACGTGCCTGCCCTTGGGGGTTGCAAATATCTGGGATTTGAAACGTGCCCTTGGGGGCTGCAAATATCTGGGTTTTGAAACGTGCCCTTGGGGGCTGCAAATATCTGGGATTCGAAACGTGCCCTTGGAGGCTGCAAATATCTAGGATTTGAAACGTGCCTGCCCTTGGGAGCTGCAAATATCTGGGGTTTGAAACGTGCCTGCCCTTGGGGGCTGCAAATAACTGGGATTTGAAACGTGCCTGCCCTTGGGGGCTGAAAATATCTGCGATTTGAAACGTGCCCTTGGGGGCTGCAAATATCTGGGATTTGAAACGTCTGCCCTCGGGGGCTGCAAATATCTGGGATTTGAAACGTCTGCCCTCGGGGGCTGCAAATATCTGGGATTTGAAACGTGCCTGACCTTTGGGGCTGCAAATAACTTGGATTTGAAACGAGCCTCTCCTTGGGGGCTGCAAATATTTGGGTTTTGAAACGTCTGCCCTCGGGGGCTGCAAATATCTGGGATTTGAAAGGTGCCTGACCTTGGGGGCTGCAAATAACTGGGATTTGAAACGTGCCTGCCCTTGGGGGTTGCAAATATCTGGGATTTGAAACGTGCCCTTGGGGGCTGCAAATATCTGGGTTTTGAAACGTGCCCTTGGGGGCTGCAAATATCTGGGATTCGAAACGTGCCCTTGGAGGCTGCAAATATCTAGGATTTGAAACGTGCCTGCCCTTGGGAGCTGCAAATATCTGGGGTTTGAAACGTGCCTGCCCTTGGGGGCTGCAAATAACTGGGATTTGAAACGTGCCCTTGGGGGCTGCAAATATCTGGGATTTGAAACGTGCCTTTGGGGGCTGCAAATATCTGGGATTTGAAACGTGCCCTTGGAGGCTGCAAATCTGGGATTTGAAACGTGCCCTTGGGGGCTGCAAATATCTGGGATTTGAAACGTGCCTGCCGTTGAAGGCTGCAAATATCTGGGATTTAAAACGCGCCTGCCCTTGGGGGTTGCAAATATCTGCGATTAGAAACATGCCCTTGGAGGCTGGAAATCTGGGATTTGAAACGTGCCCTTGGGGGCTGCAAATATCTGGGATTTGAAACGTGCCTGCCCTAGGGGGCTGCAAATATCTGGGATTTGAAACGTGCCCTTGGAGGCTGCAAATCTGGGATTTGAAACGTGTCCTTGGGGGCTGCAAATAACTGGGATTTGAAATGTGCCTGCCCTTGGGGGCTGCAAATATCTGGCATTTGAAACGTGCCCTTGGGGGCTGCAAATATCTGGGATTTGAAACGTGCCCTTGGGGGCTGCAAATAACTAGGATTTGAAACGTGCCTGTCCTTGGGAGCTGCAAATACCTGGGATTTGAAACGTGCCCTTGGGGGCTGCAAATATCTGGGTTTTGAAACGTGCCCTTGGGGGCTGCAAATATCTGGGATTCGAAACGTGCCCTTGGAGGCTGCAAATATCTATGATTTGAAACGTGCCTGCCCTTGGGAGCTGCAAATATCTGGGGTTTGAAACGTGCCTGCCCTTGGGGGCTGCAAATAACTGGGATTTGAAACGTGCCTGCCCTTGGGGGCTGCAAATAACTGGGATTTGAAACGTGCCTGCCCTTGGAGGCTGCAAATAACTGGGATTTGAAATGTGCCTGCCCTTGGGGGCTGCAAATATCTGGGATTTGAAACGTGCCCTTGGGGGCTGCAAATATCTGGGATTTGAAACGTGCCCTTGGGGGCTGCAAATATCTGGGATTTGAAACGTGCCCTTGGGGGCTGCAAATATCCGGGATTTGAAACGTCTGCCCTCGGGAGCTGCAAATATCTGGGATTTGAAACGTGCCTGACCTTTGGGGCTGCAAATAACTTGGATTTGATACGAGCCTCTCCTTGGGGGCTGCAAATATTTGGGTTTTGAAACGTCTGCCCTCGGGGGCTGCAAATATCTGGGATTTGAAAGGTGCCCTTGGGGGCTGCAAATATCTGGGTTTTGAAACGTGCCCTTGGGGGCTGCAAATATCTGGGATTCGAAACGTGCCCTTGGAGGCTGCAAATATCTATGATTTGAAACGTGCCTGCCCTTGGGAGCTGCAAATATCTGGGGTTTGAAACGTGCCTGCCCTTGGGGGCTGCAAATAACTGGGATTTGAAACGTGCCTGCCCTTGGGGGCTGCAAATATCTGGGATTTGAAACGTGCCTGCCCTAGGGGGCTGCAAATATCTGGGATTTGAAACGTGCCCTTGGAGGCTGCAAATCTGGGATTTGAAACGTGTCCTTGGGGGCTGCAAATAACTGGGATTTGAAATGTGCCTGCCCTTGGGGGCTGCAAATATCTGGCATTTGAAACGTGCCCTTGGGGGCTGCAAATATCTGGGATTTGAAACGTGCCCTTGGGGGCTGCAAATAACTAGGATTTGAAACGTGCCTGTCCTTGGGAGCTGCAAATACCTGGGATTTGAAACGTGCCCTTGGGGGCTGCAAATATCTGGGTTTTGAAACGTGCCCTTGGGGGCTGCAAATATCTGGGATTCGAAACGTGCCCTTGGAGGCTGCAAATATCTATGATTTGAAACGTGCCTGCCCTTGGGAGCTGCAAATATCTGGGGTTTGAAACGTGCCTGCCCTTGGGGGCTGCAAATAACTGGGATTTGAAACGTGCCTGCCCTTGGGGGCTGCAAATAACTGGGATTTGAAACGTGCCTGCCCTTGGAGGCTGCAAATAACTGGGATTTGAAATGTGCCTGCCCTTGGGGGCTGCAAATATCTGGGATTTGAAACGTGCCCTTGGGGGCTGCAAATATCTGGGATTTGAAACGTGCCCTTGGGGGCTGCAAATATCTGGGATTTGAAACGTGCCCTTGGGGGCTGCAAATATCCGGGATTTGAAACGTCTGCCCTCGGGGGCTGCAAATATCTGGGATTTGAAACGTGCCTGACCTTTGGGGCTGCAAATAACTTGGATTTGAAACGAGCCTCTCCTTGGGGGCTGCAAATATTTGGGTTTTGAAACGTCTGCCCTCGGGGGCTGCAAATATCTGGGATTTGAAAGGTGCCCTTGGGGGCTGCAAATATCTGGGTTTTGAAACGTGCCCTTGGGGGCTGCAAATATCTGGGATTCGAAACGTGCCCTTGGAGGCTGCAAATATCTATGATTTGAAACGTGCCTGCCCTTGGGAGCTGCAAATATCTGGGGTTTGAAACGTGCCTGCCCTTGGGGGCTGCAAATAACTGGGATTTGAAACGTGCCTGCCCTTGGGGGCTGCAAATATCTGGGATTTGAAACGTGCCTGCCCTAGGGGGCTGCAAATATCTGGGATTTGAAACGTGCCCTTGGAGGCTGCAAATCTGGGATTTGAAACGTATCCTTGGGGGCTGCAAATAACTGGGATTTGAAATGTGCCTGCCCTTGGGGGCTGCAAATATCTGGCATTTGAAACGTGCCCTTGGGGGCTGCAAATATCTTCGATTTGAAACGTGCCCTTGGGGGCTGCAAATAACTAGGATTTGAAACGTGCCTGTCCTTGGGAGCTGCAAATACCTGGGATTTGAAACGTGCCCTTGGGGGCTGCAAATATCTGGGTTTTGAAACGTGCCCTTGGGGGCTGCAAATATCTGGGATTCGAAACGTGCCCTTGGAGGCTGCAAATATCTATGATTTGAAACGTGCCTGCCCTTGGGAGCTGCAAATATCTGGGGTTTGAAACGTGCCTGCCCTTGGGGGCTGCAAATATCTGGGATTTGAAACGTGCCCTTGGAGGCTGCAAATCTGGGATTTGAAACGTGCCTGCCCTTGGAGGCTGCAAATAACTGGGATTTGAAATGTGCCTGCCCTTGGGGGCTGCAAATATCTGGGATTTAAACGTGCCCTTGGGGGCTGTAAATATCTGGGATTTGAAACGTGCCCTTGGGGGCTGCAAATATCTGGGATTGGAAACGTGCCCTTGGAGGCTGCAAATCTGGGATTTGAAACGTGCCCTTGGGGGCTGCAAATATCTGGGATTTGAAACGTGCCTGCCTTTGAAGGCTGCAAATATCTGGGATTTGAAAAGCGCGTGCCCTTGGGGGCTGCAAATATCAGCGATTTGAAACGTGCCCTTGGGGCTGCAAATATCTGGGATTTGAAACGTGCCCTTTGGGGGCTGCAAATATCTGGGATTTGAAACATGCCCTTGGAGGCTGCAAATATCTGGGATTTGAAACGTGTCTGCCCTTGGAGGCTGCAAATATCTTGGATTTAAACGTGCCCTTGGGGGCTGCAAATATCTGGGATTTGAAACGTCTGCCCTCGGGGGCTGCAAATATCTGGGATTTGAAAGGTGCCTGACCTTGGGGGCTGCAAATAACTGGGATTTGAAACGTGCCTGCCCTTGGGGGTTGCAAATATCTGGGATTTGAAACGTGCCCTTGGGGGCTGCAAATATCTGGGTTTTGAAACGTGCCCTTGGGGGCTGCAAATATCTGGGATTCGAAACGTGCCCTTGGAGGCTGCAAATATCTAGGATTTGAAACGTGCCTGCCCTTGGGAGCTGCAAATATCTGGGGTTTGAAACGTGCCTGCCCTTGGGGGCTGCAAATAACTGGGATTTGAAACGTGCCTGCCCTTGGGGGCTGAAAATATCTGCGATTTGAAACGTGCCCTTGGGGGCTGCAAATATCTGGGATTTGAAACGTCTGCCCTCGGGGGCTGCAAATATCTGGGATTTGAAACGTCTGCCCTCGGGGGCTGCAAATATCTGGGATTTGAAACGTGCCTGACCTTTGGGGCTGCAAATAACTTGGATTTGAAACGAGCCTCTCCTTGGGGGCTGCAAATATTTGGGTTTTGAAACGTCTGCCCTCGGGGGCTGCAAATATCTGGGATTTGAAAGGTGCCTGACCTTGGGGGCTGCAAATAACTGGGATTTGAAACGTGCCTGCCCTTGGGGGTTGCAAATATCTGGGATTTGAAACGTGCCCTTGGGGGCTGCAAATATCTGGGTTTTGAAACGTGCCCTTGGGGGCTGCAAATATCTGGGATTCGAAACGTGCCCTTGGAGGCTGCAAATATCTAGGATTTGAAACGTGCCTGCCCTTGGGAGCTGCAAATATCTGGGGTTTGAAACGTGCCTGCCCTTGGGGGCTGCAAATAACTGGGATTTGAAACGTGCCCTTGGGGGCTGCAAATATCTGGGATTTGAAACGTGCCTTTGGGGGCTGCAAATATCTGGGATTTGAAACGTGCCCTTGGAGGCTGCAAATCTGGGATTTGAAACGTGCCCTTGGGGGCTGCAAATATCTGGGATTTGAAACGTGCCTGCCGTTGAAGGCTGCAAATATCTGGGATTTAAAACGCGCCTGCCCTTGGGGGTTGCAAATATCTGCGATTAGAAACATGCCCTTGGAGGCTGGAAATCTGGGATTTGAAACGTGCCCTTGGGGGCTGCAAATATCTGGGATTTGAAACGTGCCTGCCCTAGGGGGCTGCAAATATCTGGGATTTGAAACGTGCCCTTGGAGGCTGCAAATCTGGGATTTGAAACGTGTCCTTGGGGGCTGCAAATAACTGGGATTTGAAATGTGCCTGCCCTTGGGGGCTGCAAATATCTGGCATTTGAAACGTGCCCTTGGGGGCTGCAAATATCTGGGATTTGAAACGTGCCCTTGGGGGCTGCAAATAACTAGGATTTGAAACGTGCCTGTCCTTGGGAGCTGCAAATACCTGGGATTTGAAACGTGCCCTTGGGGGCTGCAAATATCTGGGTTTTGAAACGTGCCCTTGGGGGCTGCAAATATCTGGGATTCGAAACGTGCCCTTGGAGGCTGCAAATATCTATGATTTGAAACGTGCCTGCCCTTGGGAGCTGCAAATATCTGGGGTTTGAAACGTGCCTGCCCTTGGGGGCTGCAAATAACTGGGATTTGAAACGTGCCTGCCCTTGGGGGCTGCAAATAACTGGGATTTGAAACGTGCCTGCCCTTGGAGGCTGCAAATAACTGGGATTTGAAATGTGCCTGCCCTTGGGGGCTGCAAATATCTGGGATTTGAAACGTGCCCTTGGGGGCTGCAAATATCTGGGATTTGAAACGTGCCCTTGGGGGCTGCAAATATCTGGGATTTGAAACGTGCCCTTGGGGGCTGCAAATATCCGGGATTTGAAACGTCTGCCCTCGGGGGCTGCAAATATCTGGGATTTGAAACGTGCCTGACCTTTGGGGCTGCAAATAACTTGGATTTGAAACGAGCCTCTCCTTGGGGGCTGCAAATATTTGGGTTTTGAAACGTCTGCCCTCGGGGGCTGCAAATATCTGGGATTTGAAAGGTGCCCTTGGGGGCTGCAAATATCTGGGTTTTGAAACGTGCCCTTGGGGGCTGCAAATATCTGGGATTCGAAACGTGCCCTTGGAGGCTGCAAATATCTAGGATTTGAAACGTGCCTGCCCTTGGGAGCTGCAAATATCTGGGGTTTGAAACGTGCCTGCCCTTGGGGGCTGCAAATAACTGGGATTTGAAACGTGCCCTTGGGGGCTGCAAATATCTGGGATTTGAAACGTGCCTTTGGGGGCTGCAAATATCTGGGATTTGAAACGTGCCCTTGGAGGCTGCAAATCTGGGATTTGAAACGTGCCCTTGGGGGCTGCAAATATCTGGGATTTGAAACGTGCCTGCCGTTGAAGGCTGCAAATATCTGGGATTTAAAACGCGCCTGCCCTTGGGGGTTGCAAATATCTGCGATTAGAAACATGCCCTTGGAGGCTGCAAATCTGGGATTTGAAACGTGCCCTTGGGGGCTGCAAATATCTGGGATTTGAAACGTGCCTGCCCTAGGGGGCTGCAAATATCTGGGATTTGAAACGTGCCTGCCCTAGGGGGCTGCAAATATCTGGGATTTGAAACGTGCCCTTGGAGGCTGCAAATCTGGGATTTGAAACGTGTCCTTGGGGGCTGCAAATAACTGGGATTTGAAATGTGCCTGCCCTTGGGGGCTGCAAATATCTGGGATTTGAAACGTGCCCTTGGGGGCTGCAAATATCTGGGATTTGAAACGTGCCCTTGGGGGCTGCAAATAACTAGGATTTGAAACGTGCCTGTCCTTGGGAGCTGCAAATACCTGGGATTTGAAACGTGCCCTTGGGGGCTGCAAATATCTGGGTTTTGAAACGTGCCCTTGGGGGCTGCAAATATCTGGGATTCGAAACGTGCCCTTGGAGGCTGCAAATATCTATGATTTGAAACGTGCCTGCCCTTGGGAGCTGCAAATATCTGGGGTTTGAAACGTGCCTGCCCTTGGGGGCTGCAAATAACTGGGATTTGAAACGTGCCTGCCCTTGGGGGCTGCAAATAACTGGGATTTGAAACGTGCCTGCCCTTGGAGGCTGCAAATATTTGGGATTTGAAATGTGCCTGCCCTTGGGGGCTGCAAATATCTGGGATTTGAAACGTGCCCTTGGGGGCTGCAAATATCTGGGATTCGAAACGTCCCCTTGGAGGCTGCAAATATCTAGGATTTGAAACGTGCCTACCCTTGGGAGCTGCAAATATCTGGGGTTTGAAACGTGCCTGCCCTTGGGGGCTGCAAATAACTGGGATTTGAAACGTGCCTGCCCTTGGAGGCTGCAAATAACTGGGATTTGAAATGTGCCTGCCCTTGGGGGCTGCAAATATCTGGGATTTAAACGTGCCCTTGGGGGCTGCAAATATCTGGGATTTGAAACGTGCCCTTGGGGGCTGCAAATATCTGGGATTTGAAACGTGCCCTTGGAGGCTGCAAATCTGGGATTTGAAACGTGCCTGCCCTTGGAGGCTGCAAATAACTGGGATTTGAAATGTGCCTGCCCTTGGGGGCTGCAAATATCTGGGATTTAAACGTGCCCTTGGGGGCTGCAAATATCTGGGATTTGAAACGTGCCCTTGGGGGCTGCAAATATCTGGGATTGGAAACGTGCCCTTGGAGGCTGCAAATCTGGGATTTGAAACGTGCCCTTGGGGGCTGCAAATATCTGGTATTTGAAACGTGCCTGCCTTTGAAGGCTGCAAATATCTGGGATTTGAAAAGCGCGTGCCCTTGGGGGCTGCAAATATCAGCGATTTGAAACGTGCCCTTGGGGCTGCAAATATCTGGGATTTGAAACGTGCCCTTTGGGGGCTGCAAATATCTGGGATTTGAAACATGCCCTTGGAGGCTGCAAATATCTGGGATTTGAAACGTGTCTGCCCTTGGAGGCTGCAAATATCTTGGATTTAAACGTGCCCTTGGGGGCTGCAAATATCTGGGATTTGAAACGTCTGCCCTCGGGGGCTGCAAATATCTGTGATTTGAAAGGTGCCTGACCTTGGGGGCTGCAAATAACTGGGATTTGAAACGTGCCTGCCCTTGGGGGTTGCAAATATCTGGGATTTGAAACGTGCCCTTGGGGGCTGCAAATATCTGGGATTTGAAACGTGCCCTTGGAGGCTGCAAATCTGGGATTTGAAACGTGCCCTTGGGGGCTGCAAATATCTGGGATTTGAAACGTGCCTGCCCTTGGGGGCTGAAAATATCTGCGATTTGAAACGTGCCCTTGGGGGCTGCAAATATCTGGGATTTGAAACGTCTGCCCTCGGGGGCTGCAAATATCTGGGATTTGAAACGTCTGCCCTCGGGGGCTGCAAATATCTGGGATTTGAAACGTGCCTGACCTTTGGGGCTGCAAATAACTTGGATTTGAAACGAGCCTCTCCTTGGGGGCTGCAAATATTTGGGTTTTGAAACGTCTGCCCTCGGGGGCTGCAAATATCTGGGATTTGAAAGGTGCCTGACCTTGGGGGCTGCAAATAACTGGGATTTGAAACGTGCCTGCCCTTGGGGGTTGCAAATATCTGGGATTTGAAACGTGCCCTTGGGGGCTGCAAATATCTGGGTTTTGAAACGTGCCCTTGGGGGCTGCAAATATCTGGGATTCGAAACGTGCCCTTGGAGGCTGCAAATATCTAGGATTTGAAACGTGCCTGCCCTTGGGAGCTGCAAATATCTGGGGTTTGAAACGTGCCTGCCCTTGGGGGCTGCAAATAACTGGGATTTGAAACGTGCCCTTGGGGGCTGCAAATATCTGGGATTTGAAACGTGCCTTTGGGGGCTGCAAATATCTGGGATTTGAAACGTGCCCTTGGAGGCTGCAAATCTGGGATTTGAAACGTGCCCTTGGGGGCTGCAAATATCTGGGATTTGAAACGTGCCTGCCGTTGAAGGCTGCAAATATCTGGGATTTAAAACGCGCCTGCCCTTGGGGGTTGCAAATATCTGCGATTAGAAACATGCCCTTGGAGGCTGGAAATCTGGGATTTGAAACGTGCCCTTGGGGGCTGCAAATATCTGGGATTTGAAACGTGCCTGCCCTAGGGGGCTGCAAATATCTGGGATTTGAAACGTGCCCTTGGAGGCTGCAAATCTGGGATTTGAAACGTGTCCTTGGGGGCTGCAAATAACTGGGATTTGAAATGTGCCTGCCCTTGGGGGCTGCAAATATCTGGCATTTGAAACGTGCCCTTGGGGGCTGCAAATATCTGGGATTTGAAACGTGCCCTTGGGGGCTGCAAATAACTAGGATTTGAAACGTGCCTGTCCTTGGGAGCTGCAAATACCTGGGATTTGAAACGTGCCCTTGGGGGCTGCAAATATCTGGGATTTGAAACGTGTCCTTGGGGGCTGCAAATAACTGGGATTTGAAATGTGCCTGCCCTTGGGGGCTGCAAATATCTGGCATTTGAAACGTGCCCTTGGGGGCTGCAAATATCTGGGATTTGAAACGTGCCCTTGGGGGCTGCAAATAACTAGGATTTGAAACGTGCCTGTCCTTGGGAGCTGCAAATACCTGGGATTTGAAACGTGCCCTTGGGGGCTGCAAATATCTGGGTTTTGAAACGTGCCCTTGGGGGCTGCAAATATCTGGGATTCGAAACGTGCCCTTGGAGGCTGCAAATATCTATGATTTGAAACGTGCCTGCCCTTGGGAGCTGCAAATATCTGGGGTTTGAAACGTGCCTGCCCTTGGGGGCTGCAAATAACTGGGATTTGAAACGTGCCTGCCCTTGGGGGCTGCAAATAACTGGGATTTGAAACGTGCCTGCCCTTGGAGGCTGCAAATAACTGGGATTTGAAATGTGCCTGCCCTTGGGGGCTGCAAATATCTGGGATTTGAAACGTGCCCTTGGGGGCTGCAAATATCTGGGATTTGAAACGTGCCCTTGGGGGCTGCAAATATCTGGGATTTGAAACGTGCCCTTGGGGGCTGCAAATATCCGGGATTTGAAACGTCTGCCCTCGGGGGCTGCAAATATCTGGGATTTGAAACGTGCCTGACCTTTGGGGCTGCAAATAACTTGGATTTGAAACGAGCCTCTCCTTGGGGGCTGCAAATATTTGGGTTTTGAAACGTCTGCCCTCGGGGGCTGCAAATATCTGGGATTTGAAAGGTGCCCTTGGGGGCTGCAAATATCTGGGTTTTGAAACGTGCCCTTGGGGGCTGCAAATATCTGGGATTCGAAACGTGCCCTTGGAGGCTGCAAATATCTAGGATTTGAAACGTGCCTGCCCTTGGGAGCTGCAAATATCTGGGGTTTGAAACGTGCCTGCCCTTGGGGGCTGCAAATAACTGGGATTTGAAACGTGCCCTTGGGGGCTGCAAATATCTGGGATTTGAAACGTGCCTTTGGGGGCTGCAAATATCTGGGATTTGAAACGTGCCCTTGGAGGCTGCAAATCTGGGATTTGAAACGTGCCCTTGGGGGCTGCAAATATCTGGGATTTGAAACGTTCCTGCCGTTGAAGGCTGCAAATATCTGGGATTTAAAACGCGCCTGCCCTTGGGGGTTGCAAATATCTGCGATTAGAAACATGCCCTTGGAGGCTGCAAATCTGGGATTTGAAACGTGCCCTTGGGGGCTGCAAATATCTGGGATTTGAAACGTGCCTGCCCTAGGGGGCTGCAAATATCTGGGATTTGAAACGTGCCCTTGGAGGCTGCAAATCTGGGATTTGAAACGTGTCCTTGGGGGCTGCAAATAACTGGGATTTGAAATGTGCCTGCCCTTGGGGGCTGCAAATATCTGGGATTTGAAACGTGCCCTTGGGGGCTGCAAATATCTGGGATTTGAAACGTGCCCTTGGGGGCTGCAAATAACTAGGATTTGAAACGTGCCTGTCCTTGGGAGCTGCAAATACCTGGGATTTGAAACGTGCCCTTGGGGGCTGCAAATATCTGGGTTTTGAAACGTGCCCTTGGGGGCTGCAAATATCTGGGATTCGAAACGTGCCCTTGGAGGCTGCAAATATCTATGATTTGAAACGTGCCTGCCCATGGGAGCTGCAAATATCTGGGGTTTGAAACGTGCCTGCCCTTGGGGGCTGCAAATAACTGGGATTTGAAACGTGCCTGCCCTTGGGGGCTGCAAATAACTGGGATTTGAAACGTGCCTGCCCTTGGAGGCTGCAAATAACTGGGATTTGAAATGTGCCTGCCCTTGGGGGCTGCAAATATCTGGGATTTGAAACGTGCCCTTGGGGGCTGCAAATATCTGGGATTTGAAACGTGCCCTTGGGGGCTGCAAATATCTGGGATTTGAAACGTGCCCTTGGGGGCTGCAAATATCTGGGATTTGAAACGTGCCCTGGGAGGCTGCAAATCTGGGATTTGAAACGTGTCCTTGGGGGCTGCAAATATCTGGGATTTGAAACGTGCCTGCCGTTGAAGGCTGCAAATATCTGGGATTTGAAACGTGCTCTTTGGGGGCTGCAAATATCTGGGATTTGAAACATGCCCTTGGAGGCTGCAAATCTGGGATTTGAAACGTGCCCTTGGGGGCTGCAAATATCTGGGATTTGAAACGTGCCTGCCTAGGGGGCTGCAAATATCTGGGATTTGAAACGTGCCCTTGGGGGCTGCAAATATCTGGGATTTGAAACGTGCCCTTGGGGGCTGCAAATATCTAGGATTTGAAACGTGCCTGCCCTTGGGAGCTGCAAATATCTGGGATTTGAAACGTGCCCTTGGGGGCTGCAAATATCTGGGATTTGAAACGTGCCCTTGGGGGCTGCAAATATATGGGATTTGAAACGTGCCTGCCCTTGGGGCTGCAAATATCTGGGATTTGAAACGTGCCCTTGGAGGCTGCAAATCTGGGATTTGAAACGTGTCCTTGGGGGCTGCAAATATCTGGGATTTTAAACGTGCCTGCTCTTGGGGGCTGCAAATATCTGGGATTTGAAACGAGTCTGCCCTTGGAGGCTGCAAATATCTGGGATTTGAAACGTGCCCTTGGGGGCTGCAAATATCTGGGTTTTGAAACGTCTGCCCTCGGGGGCTGCAAATATCTGGGATTTGAAACGTGCCTGACCTTGGGGGCTGCAAATAACTGGGATTTGAAACGTGCCTGCCCTTGGGGGCTGCAAATATCTGGGATTTGAAACGTGCCTGCCCTTGGGGGCTGGAAATATCTGGGATTTAAAACGTGCCTGCCCTTCAGGGCTGCAAATATCTGGGATTTGAAACGTGCCTGCCGTTGAAGGCTGCAAATATCTGAGATTTGAAACGTGCCTGCCCTTGGGGGCTGCAAATATCTGGGATTTGAAACGTGCCTGCCCTTGGGGGCTGCAAATATCTGGGATTTGAAACGTGCTCTTTGGGGGCTGCAAATATCTGGGATTTGAAACATGCCCTTGGAGGCTGCAAATCTGGGATTTGAAACGTGCCCTTGGGGGCTGCAAATATCTGGGATTTGAAACGTGCCTGCCCTAGGGGGCTGCAAATATCTGGGATTTGAAACGTGCCCTTGGGGGCTGCAAATATCTGGGATTTGAAACGTGCCCTTGGGGGCTGCAAATATCTAGGATTTGAAACGTGCCTGCCCTTGGGAGCTGCAAATATCTGGGATTTGAAACGTGCCCTTGGGGGCTGCAAATATCTGGGATTTGAAACGTGCCCTTGGGGGCTGCAAATATATGGGATTTGAAACGTGCCTGCCCTTGGGGCTGCAAATATCTGGGATTTGAAACGTGCCCTTGGAGGCTGCAAATCTGGGATTTGAAACGTGTCCTTGGGGGCTGCAAATATCTGGGATTTTAAACGTGCCTGCTCTTGGGGGCTGCAAATATCTGGGATTTGAAACGAGTCTGCCCTTGGAGGCTGCAAATATCTGGGATTTGAAACGTGCCCTTGGGGGCTGCAAATATCTGGGTTTTGAAACGTCTGCCCTCGGGGGCTGCAAATATCTGGGATTTGAAACGTGCCTGACCTTGGGGGCTGCAAATAACTGGGATTTGAAACGTGCCTGCCCTTGGGGGCTGCAAATATCTGGGATTTGAAACGTGCCTGCCCTTGGGGGCTGCAAATATCTGGGATTTAAAACGTGCCTGCCCTTGGGGGCTGCAAATATCTGGGATTTGAAACGTGCCTGCCGTTGAAGGCTGCAAATATCTGAGATTTGAAACGTGCCTGCCCTTGGGGGCAGCAAATATCTGGGATTTGAAACGTGCCTGCCATTGGGGGCTGCAAATATCTGGGATTTGAAACGTTTCTTGGTGGCTGCAAATATCTGGGATTTGAAACGTGCCCTTGGGGGCTGCAAAATATCTGGGATTTGTAACGTGCCCTTGGGGGCTGCAAATATCTGGGATTTGAAACGTTTCTTGGGGGCTGCAAATATCTGGGATTTGAAACGTTTTAACTGATGTAATAGGCACAATGCCAACGTTTCCGAGGGACCCCCCTTACGCTAACTTACTTAAGCTTTCTCGCAAGAAAAAAGGGGGATCTTGGGTCGCCTCTCTGGCCTAATTTTCACCAGCTCCTCACGCCACGTGAGGACCCTCCTCCTCTTGGGGCTGGGGTTGGCCAGGGGACGGTGCTCGCCATGGAGCTGGGGCTGGGGGTTGGCCAGAGGACGGTGCTGTCCGATAAATTCTGAAAAGTTAAATACGAATATACTTTTAACTTAAAGCAGTTTCAAATATAGGAACATGCCCGCTATCCGCGAGTTCAAAAATATTACAAGCCTTACCGTTTTGGTAATACGAATCTCCCATCCCGTGACGACTTACTCTTGTCCCTCACTCAATTTGCCAACGTTTTTGAGTTAACTCGATGTTTAAACTCGCGAATTTCTTAAGAGTACCAGCAAAAGCGGTTAATTTGTTCTGGTTTAGGAGATTGCATCTAATTTTAAGCTATAAAATCCATTTACAGAATACTAAACATTAGGGAAAATCAGTTGAACCACGTGGACGTTACTCGATAAAGAAGGATTCTGGCCTACTACAAACTCAAAATCATCTTAAAAGGGATTATTTTTACTTTATACCACCGTATTTTCCATGAATGGACTAGGTTCGACGAAGGCCTTTAAACTTCTTTGGAATTGGTTTTTGAAATATAATAAGTACTTTAGTGGTGCATCAGGTGGGACGACATAAGCATCAGCAATTTTTAAAAAGCTATGAATAGCAACACCAAAACCTAAAATGGCAGTCTTTCTTGGTCCATTAAGAACTAAATTTCCTACAGTGTCTTTGAAATTAAATAAAAGACTTTTGGTTTTCAGCGGGTTTTTTTGTGATCTCAAGGTTGTACCGCCGAATTGGCGCTTTGAAGTTTGAAACCCTTAGCCATGGGATTTCTCGAATTCAAAACATCAAAAAGACTAAAAGCAAGTAACAGAAGTATAGTTGCGAATGTCGATAGGAATAATCATTAGTCAAATGAAATCAAATCGTCTCTATAAATTGTATTGTTGGCCCACATCCCTGAAATACAGGATCACCCGCTTCCTTTAGGAACTTCATGCTTTTTGTTACTGAATTTCTCAGTACTTGACCAGCCAATATCACTTTCATCTTTTGGGTTTTAAATTTTATGTGGAATTTTGTTAGCTTGTTGGCTAATTTCAATCCTTCATGTTGCTGATACTGATGAAGAGTAGAAACATACGCCCAGTAAAAAGCCTAATAATTAGCAGGTATCAATCAATACAGTGCTTAATACGCTTCTAGATTACTATACTTCGCCAGTTCGTGTGTCCAGCAGCATACCATAGTGGTCCCATAAATTTCTGAAGAGTTTTAACATGTGGCATGCATCAAGAACAAAACTAACCCGTTCTTCATAATCAGCTGAAATTGTTTTTTGGTCAATGACATATATATTTCAAGCACATCAAATATTTAAACAAATAACCTGGATTAGAGAAGTCGCACTGGATTAAATCCTCAGTAATAACAACACCGAGTGAGTTTGACATTGTAATGTTGCTTCGCAAGCCATCACAAAATAAAGCAATGCACTTGGTACCAGTATTTTTTATTTTGAAGAAACATTCGGTGACTAGATTTTTGAGAAGCCAGCCTACAGTTCAATTTACAAAGAAATATCCTAGTGGAACTTTCCAATGTCCATTGACAGCTGTTGCCATAAACACAAGTGCTGACGTTGCAACAACATTGTTATCTTCGGCATTACTGTCTAGTCCAAGGTTGACGTAGCCAGCGAATTCCTTGCCTGTCTATTCAGTGTGTTTCATCAAAGAGGAGAAACAAGGCTATTAACACTGGATATTCTGATTTCTCAACCTCTTGTTTTATATAGGCGAAACTTTCTGCGGTAAAGCCAGGATTGCCACCAATTTTACTAGTCCATTTTTTAAGTGTGTTTGGATGATGCGAGCAGAAATGTTTTCGAAGGAAGGTTTATGCCTTTGGTGAATGGAAATGAAGCGTCATGGCAAAGCTTCTAATTAGATTCGAATGTTGTTGTTTCTTTCGATTTTTGAGTCCAGACTTTCGTAGTTGAGAAAAAAGCTGTACCGCTGTTGGCCATACTCCTCATAAATATCTGTGGCGTTTTCTTTGAGTAAACGTTTTTGCTTTTTCATTTGTATTAAAGTATATTTTAGGTTGCCAAGTTTCATGTCTAAACGTTTCCTGGTCTGTTTAATCATCTTAAGTTTGTTACGGTTTGTTTAACCTGTAATTTTTAGTTTTTTTATTTTCTTTGAAATTCACAGGTGTTTGGCACGATTTCTGGAGGATTATGCTCATGAGCAAAAGTCAAAATTACACTATGCCCTCTTGAATTTAATACCTCTGAAGCTGGTGGTTCAAGGATTAGTGCTGTATTGTCAATGGACTCTTCATGGCCATTATCACCTACGAGTTTATCGTGGACCTCCAAACCGGCAACTTCGTCTTTATGAACCAAAAAGGCATCAACAACTTCTTCGTGGATCAAGAAATTCCTGTTTTCGATTTCTTCAACACTAGATTCGCGCAGCATGGAGTATGTCTGTGGAAGTTATTGAAAATGTTAAAAATGTGGTGTAAAGGGAAAAATAAAGTTATTTCATGCATAATCTTCCATTATATAATTTTTAATATTTTCTAACGACTGATGGTTAGCAAAGTCCTTAATTCATTCAGTGACATCCATTAAAATAACAGGTTGTACTAAATTTTCGCGAATTGTTTCGATGCCATTGACATTTTACGAGTCGGTACGACACACTGTTTTATCTACGAGTGATGAAGATGAAGCGGAACACGATGGTAATTCTACCTCATTGCAACTATAAGTTTTCTATAACACATGTATCACATATCGAACTGGATGTGAAAATATTAGAAACACAATAAATACTTTAGTTCCAGTTTTATTAAATTCTAAAAACGTCGTCTATAATTTCCATCAATGTATCATCTGTCCTAATTATTTCCACGAAAACCGAAGGATTTGCGTTTTGAGCTTGGACGAGATCTGATAATCGCTTTTGTTAGAGTGAGTTTCACATACGAAGTGTTTGTTTCCCTGGATGGAAATTCGACCGATTTATCGCGGCGAGCCACTTCGCGCATAATGAAGGGTAAGATACTCGAAACCTTTTAATACAAGTTAACTCAGGCATTAAACCTAAATCCTAATAATTATCCAAACATTTTCACCAATTTTCGGATCAATATACCTATGAAATGCAATCCTATGTGTGGTAGACGGACTGATACACTTTGAAACTGCGCAAGATTTTAACATTTTTAGAATTTGTATTTAATTACAATTTAGACATTTATTAAACATTTGATACAAAAACAGTTTAATTTTATTTTTTTTTCCACTTGTATTCAAACGTAATAAATTTACGAAAGCTTTGCATCGAGTTAAAAATTATAATGCGACTTTTCTATATTTGAAAATTTTAAATTCGCATTTCCTGCGAACTTTCACGCGCCGGCGCAAAACAAAAATATTTTTTAAGTTTGCGATAGATGGCGTTAGTAATTTCTCGAGGATGGGGGGAATTGGAATTAAAAAGAGATTTTTCAACAGTCAATAGTGAGTCTACTCTTTTATATGTCTATGAATTTTAAATAGCTGGAATAAAGACGGTCTGACTCCGATCGGGCACTATTAGCCCGTTGAAAATCGTGTCTCAAAATTTAATTAATTTTAAATGAAGTTCATTAAAACAGTAAATTTCGCAAATAGTATTTATATAATTTTTATTAAAACCAGAATTTATTTTCTTCCAAATGTACAAGAGTGTAATGCTTTTTCTGGTAATGTGTCTTATAGCTTCTCTAATATCCCTGCTTTGGAGAGAGGCTGAGAAAATCGCCTTTCCACGTTGCTCGCCTTTCGGCGTTACTCAGCTATTTTCATAGGGCTGGGAGTATCGAAGATTTTTGGTATCGATACCGGTATCGAGTATTGAGCATTGTAATCGATACCGGGTATCGGTATCGGAGAAAAAAATACTCGATACCAAAAGTATCGAGTACTTTAAAAAAGCGCCACCTATATTTGATTTTGCGTATTAAATCAATATTAGTTTTGTAACTGGTGTTTATTTCTCGGGCTAGCATTTCTGCAATATTATAACATTTAATTTAAATTTATTAAATGTAATTTTTAAGATAAGAAACTATCGAGTCCATCCATTGAAGAATTCAATTAAGTTAGTAAATCCCTTATAATGAATAAAAAACCAAACATAATGAAAACTGTAAAATTTTAATTCAAAAGATTTTTTTAAAACAATGTTTTTACACAAAAGTTAGTCTTTTTACATGAATATTGTTAAGATAAGTTTATCTTTTAAATTAATTCACGAACATTTATCACCTTGTCTTTGTACTTTAGATTGAGTCTCACTTTTATGCATAGATAGGAACTCTTGAACTTTTAAGTTAATATTAATGTAACTATTAAAGTTAACAATGTATATTTTATTAGTTAATTCACGAACAATTATCACCTTGTTTTTGTACTTTAGATTGAGTCTCACTTTTATGCATAGATAGGAAATCATGAACATTTAAGGTAATATTAATGTAACTATTAAAGTTAACAATGTATATTTTTTAGTTAATTCACGAAAATTATCACTTTTTTTTGTACTTCGCGTTGCATCTGACTTTTAAACATAGATAGGAACTATTAAGATAATTAAGTTACTATTAAAGTTAACAAAACATAAGTTCAATTTTTTGTTAATTCACGAAAATTATCACTTGGTTTTTGTACTTAGGATTGAGTCTCATTTTTAAATATAGATAGGCCTAGGAAAGTTATAGTTGTTTTTAAGTTAACAAACTAAATTTTTTAGCTAATTGACTAAAATTATCACTGGTTTTTCGTACTTAGGATTGTGTATCACTTTTATACATAGATAGGAACTAATATGAGCAAAAACTCAAAAATAAAATATGAATACTGGTTACGCCTAGGGTATACCAAAATGGCCCCCATATTCCATAAAGCTTAAATAGATAAATTAACTAAACAAGTGAATGATGATATATAAGGCTTAATTCCTTTAAGCTTACTGAGACGACTCCCATTCCTTTCGACTAAATGAGCTCAAAAATGTTAGATTTTTCAAATGCTTGCCGCTTAAACTTTTGCGTTTTTCGGAAATAACATTTCCAGCTCTTGAAAATAAACGTTCAGCTGGTACGGAAGTACCCGGAATTACTAAATAATTTAAAGCTACCGCAGCTAACTCTGGGAATATTAGTTTATACTTAGACCAAAACTTAATTGGGCATTCTGTTCTTTCTATTAATGGAAGGCTCAAATATTGTTTCAATGATGGATCAATTTCACCATCAGAGTAAGAGTGATCTAAATTAACTTTCGAACTTTTAATTAAAGTTTCATGAACACCCCAAATGCTTTGAGGTTCAGTAGTAGACGGAGGTTTAGGTGCAGCTAATTGTTCTGTTTCAGTTACAAGAGTATTAATTTTCATTTTCCTGTCAATTTTTCCAAGCATTTTGGAAAAAGCCAATGGCGATTCAAAATGTGTTTTCTTAAATCTAGGGTCAAGAATTGTTGAACAAGCAATTAGTTCATTTTGCTCTAGAAAACGAAAGCGCTTGGAAATTAGTTCCAATAGTTTTGCTCTTAATGAAATACCACACTCCGTTTTACAGTCTTGTTGCGAAATGGAAATTTTTAAACATCTACCTAATGGAATTAATTTTGAAAGAGTAGTATGCTTTTCTGAAGAAATCTCTGTTGTTACCTCAAATAAAGGTATCATCAAAGATTTCAGTTCTAGTAGTTCATCAAGTTCGGATGCCGAAATTATTGGCGGTGCTTGCCTACTTTTAGACAAAGCTACAACAACACTTTCGTGAAGCGTGATATAACGTTCAATCATTAAATAACAAGAATTCCAACGAGTTGGTACCTCTTGAATAAGTTTTAAAATAGATTTCCCTGTTTTGGTCTGTGCATCATTTAATTGGGAAGTAGCTAAAGGACTAGATTTAAAAAAATGTACAAGGGTTTTGACTTTTTTAACTAAAGTCTTTTGTTTGTCGATAGATAACGATTCTTGGGCCACCAGATTTAACGTATGAGCAAAACACGGTAAATGTTTAAATTTGCCAAAGGTGTCTTTTACGGCCCTAACAATATTGGCTCCATTGTTTGTGACACAGCCTACCACTTTCATAACTGATATGTTCCAATGAGCTAAAATTTCAGATAGTTTCGTTGCAATGGCCTCCGAAGTGTGGCTACCTGGGAACTCCTCTACCGTCAAATTATGCGATCTATGTTCTTCCTCAAAAATGTAATGAACCGTAACCCCAATAAAAGAGGTGTTAGAACAACTTTCCGACCATGTATCGGAAGTTAATAAAACATGTTCTACAGAATTAATTACAGATTTAAGAGTTTCAACTAGTTTTGTGTATTTTAAATCTAAACCAGCCGTTACTGTTTTCCTACATGAGAGTTTATAACGGGGGACTGCAACTTTCATTAAATAACGAAAGCCCTCTCCGTCAACCACACTAAGGGCAATAGGTCTCGAGCAACCATGAACTGAATAGCATCAGTGAGTTCTAAATTCTTATTGCCTCCCAAATTAAATGCTGCTGCTCTATGAAAACTTTCGGTTAAAGTTAGCTGGTTGTGAGTTTCTGAAGCTACTTGGATGCTAGGTTTTTTTTTTACGCTACTGATTCAGTTGAAGATGTACTTGTACTTGGTAACGAAGTCGCGGTGGGGTTTTCATTTTCGATTGAAGTCGCGGTTCCCAATAATATAGTGGGGTTTTCATTTTCGATTGAAAGTGCAGTAGGGGCTTTTGGTACTAAAAGGTCAGGTTGGTCTGCCTTGGATTCAACGTTTAGATGATGATTAGTTCGTAAATGTTTAAGTAAATTACTCGTGTTACCAGATGTCGAAATAAGTTTGTCACAATAATTACATGCCGCAATATTTTTAGTTCGTTTAGTGAAATGATCCCATGCTGCACTTTTTCTCTTAATGGGGGCCATTTTGGTATACCAATAATTTATGGTTGGTTATACAATAAAAATACTAAATACTTCTCAACCACATTATTAACTATGAAGAGAGTCTACATCACTCTTGTCTTTGCAATGAAAGAAGTGTAAAATGAATCTAACCTAAAATGGACTATAAAACTTCCACTATAAATTTTAGAAATAACAAAATTGACTTTCTCAAATAACAAAATAACGAATTTCTTTAAGAAAATTTAGGTGTGGGATGACTTTTAGATTTCCAAGGGCAGTTGCAGCTTTCCCAGGTTCAATACTGGTCAATATCCAAGTTTCGAACTTACAGATTTTCAAGTGGTCTTTTCATAATCACATATTTCTTTGGATTAGAGATGTAAACGTAGAAGTCTTCAAATGAACATAAATGGACCAAAAGTGGAATTTTGGATGGACTTCAAATAATAGATAGTCAAACTGCACCCAAGAAAATGGTGAATGCCTACTGAAAATAATTAGTGGTAATTACATACAGCGGAAAGGACAAAATATTGCAATTATTTCAGTTCATACCATTACACAAAAGACAGCCTTGAATATTGACTCCGCTTGACTAAGTAGTAATTATAATGCAAAAGTAGCGATGGCATCCTAGGATTGTCAGGCTCTAAGAATTTGTAATTAAACTGCATTGTATGTGAATGCCTAAAATACTGAAAATAAATATTGGTTACTAATTATATACAGCAGTAAGGACAAAATATTGCAATTATTTCACTTCATACCATTACACAAAAGAGGACCTTGAACATTGACTCCCTTTGACTAAGTAGTAATTGTAGTTAACTAGTAGATTCATAAATTCAATGCAAAAATAGCGATGCCATCTTAGGATTGTCAGGCTCTAAAAATTTGTAACTAAACTGCATTGTATGTGAATGCTTAAACTAATGAAAACAAATAGTGGTTACTAATTACATACAGCAGAAAGGACAAAATATTGCAATTATTTCACTTCATACCATTACACAAAAGAGGACCTTGAATATTGACTCCGCTTGACTAAGTAGTAATTGTAGTTCACTAGTATATTCATAAATTCAATGCAAAAATAGCGATGTCATCTTAGGATTGTCAGGCTCTAAGAATTTGTAACTAAACTGCATTATAAATAAAATAAAAATCATTACATTAAATTATTTAACTCACAAGCTTGATAGATAGTATTTCAATACTTACTTTTAATTAAACCAACGATTGGTTACTGACAATCGACAAATTGAAGAACTGGGACGAAACCCAACGCGGAATGTCTCTATCCTTTATAAACAAGACGGCCCAAGGGCTCGTAATAGTAGCCACATCGTACGAGTGAATAGCCCCTCTATACCCTACCCTAATGAGTGGATAACCCCTCTATAACTTACCCTAATGAGTGAATAGCGCTATCTTTTACAATGCTTAAATGATTTACCGTGCATAAAATCAGAGTTAATAGCCCCTCGATGCCCTACTCTAAACAGTGATAAAATTATAACCGTATAAACTTACTTACGCTGTAATTCTAATATTCCGGCGAATCGAAGAACAGATATTTATGCCCAGAAACGTTTGAAAGCGAAAGTTTAGTTATAGTGATTATCCCCTCGAATTACCTTTAGCAATGCTAAAATGATCAAACGCGTAACGCTCATTTAACACTATGTTAGCTCTATCTAAACCCATACCCCAAAGATACAAGTTCAGAAGTATCCGACCCCAAAGATACAAGTTCAGAAGTATCCGACCCCAAAGATACAAGTTCAGAAGTATCCGACCCCAAAGATACAAGTTCAGAAGTATCCGACCCCAAAGATACAAGTTCAGAAGTATCCGACCCCAAAGATACAAGTTCAGAAGTATCCGACCCCAAAGATACAAGTTCAGAAGTATCCGACCCCAAAGATACAAGTTCAGAAGTATCCGACCCCAAAGATACAAGTTCAGAAGTATCCGACCCCAAAGGTACAAGTTCAGAAGTATCCGACCCCAAAGATACAAGTTCAGAAGTATCCGACCCCAAAGATACAAGTTCAAAAGTATCCGACCCCAAAGATTCAAGTTCAGAAGTATCCGACCCCAAAGATTCAAGTTCAGAAGTATCCGACCCCAAAGATTCAAGTTCAGAAGTATCCGACCCCAAAGATTCAAGTTCAGAAGTATCCGACCCCAAAGATTCAAGTTCAGAAGTATCCGACCCCAAAGATTCAAGTTCAGAAGTATCCGACCCCAAAGATTCAAGTTCAGAAGTATCCGACCCCAAAGATTCAAGTTCAGAAGTACCCGACCCCAAAGATACAAGTTCAGAAGTACCCGACCCCAATGATTCAAGTTCAGAAGTATCCGACCCCAAAGATACAAGTTCAGAAGTATCCGACCCCAAAGATACAAGTTCAGAAGTACCCGACCCCAAAGATACAAGTTCAGAAGTACCCGACCCCAAAGATACAGGTTCAGAAGTATCCGACCCCAAAGATACAAGTTCATTATAGTGATTACCCATTTTAGTGATTATCCCCTCGAATTACCTTTAGCAATGCTAAAATGATCAAACGCATTACGCTCATTTAACACTTTGTTAGCTCTATCTAAACGGGGAAAATCGTTATCTATTTAATTAGCACATAAATAAAAAGAAAATAAATATAAAAACCCCAAACATACAAATTCATAAGTATCCGACCCCACAGATTAAGAGGTACCCCACCCCACATCACCCCGACATTTTAGAGATAAAAATAAATAATAAAAAACTCGGGGTTTCTATCAAGTCTCTATGGCTCAATGGTAGGATCTTTGCTTACCACGCCAACGACCCGGGTTCGATTCCCGGCTGCGATCCGAAAAAATTTTTAATTAAAATTAAATCTCTAACCGAGCCCAGTTACCCCTATGGGTGGGTTGTGGTAATGTGGAGTTCCTTTTAAGCCAAAAAATAACGATAACGAAAGCGAAAACTCCGGCCACATGTACTACTACTACTACTACTACGGCTCGGGTCAAACTAAGAGCCTCATCGTATACTACGATGTGGCTAAAAATGAGTAGCCGCCATAGCTTAGCTTACTATTGCTTGATTTCGTTAAGTCGTTCTCACGCCGCCGCGCGACGTCGCGCTTTCCCGCTAAGCGCAAAGGCTTAAAGTTTTAAAAAATAATAGCTAGCCGCCATAGCTATGTGGTTTTCCGCGTCACTTATTATTAGTTATACTCGTTTAACATTGTTAAATTATTAAGATTAATTCCGATTAGGGGTTGGCACTTGGGAGTTTAAACTTACAACAGCGACAGACAATTTAAACAAAGAAGTTGAAAGAAGAAGAAGTGAAGAACCTCATCGAGTCATCGCAAACATCGCAGATAATTAATGGCGGCAATTTACGGCGTATACCTGCAGACTGACCGAGTCGGTAGTCCGTCACCCTCACCCGGATCAGCGAGAAATTAGGGGAGGCCCGCCCCTGAGCGCATGCGCCGTGGCCACGGTGGCCAATCACTTCGCAAATTGCGCATCGGATGACAGTGACGTCATGCAACACGCGGGTGCCGCATGTTGAACAAGCCAAGACAAGAACGAGTGACGTCAGTCAAGAGTCAACTCTAGGAACGGACGATGGACCCTCTTGGGACTATGTCGATGAGGGAAACATTCACGTGATAAAATATATAGCAAATGATTGGCCACAAGTTATAAAAATGAAACCTTCCTTAGATCGCAGGGGGGGGAAGATAGGGAAAAAAGTACTCGATGCTTCGGATTTTTTTAAAATACTCGATACCAGTATCGGATCTCAGAAACGGTACTCGATACCGGTATCGAAAGATTGAAGTACTCGATACCAAGTTGGCATCGAGTAGTATCGAACAGCCCTAAAAGGGTGGACATTCAGGAGAATGATGCCATTCTATGCACTTCAGGTTCAGTCAAGAAGGACCATTACAAGAGACTTGGAAGGGTATGTAGCGAAGATAAAAGAGAAAATCCAAAGTGTTTTTTATACTTTGCCGGCGAAGTACTGGGGAATAGAGTTCCGTTTTATTGACGAACCATGGACTTTCTGAAATATAACTATTGGTTTTAAGAGGTTTGGAGGGAAAACATACTTGTGCCAACATTTTATCCAGCTTAAAGCAGATTTTGAGAGAAGCCGACCTTGAAATTGGCTAAGTGAGTAAAACATTTTGAACCATAAAACATTTTTATGAAATATAGCACTTATAAAATAAGTTACAAATCATTTTATTGGTTATGACAGTTTGCGCTGATAATGAGTCAAATATGATCAAGGTATTTAGCATGACTGACTTATTCGAAGATGAATAGCTTTCAAACATGCGCCATTTACGCTTTGTAGAGTGAAGTCAACGAGGGTCAAGAATTGGAAGAAGCTGCCCGAAATTCGAACGACTCCGATTCGGTCCACCTTTCAGACCTTGACAGAAATACGTATCGTTGTAAAAGTATAAATTATTTTTTTAGAAATAAAAATTAACTATTTTCACAGATTGGAGTGGTTTGAACACCCTATTTGGTGACGAAATTGTCGAAGAGAGAGAGCCAAGAGATTCTCAAGCTAAAGAGAAGGAAGTTGATGTTGATCAAATCGATGATGGATCAAAAAAAAATAGTGAAGAAGAATCATCGTGTAGCTCTGAGATGGTGGATGATTTGTGCCTGTCACCGTCGGTCCCTTCTACTTTTCGGGAAGATATCCCTTTGGATTCCTAGTTGGAAGAAAAAGGGTTGGGTAAGCCATACGCTCCAACTTGTAGTGAATGCCGGTATAAAAAGCGATGAAGCCGCCCTAGCTTTTTCGGGAAAGCTCAATGAAATTTTTAGTTTTTTTCCGAAAGTCGTCTACATGGACGATGGAATTAAAAAGAAATTCGAAAGGGGAAGACAATTCCCATTGGTGGTGTTCGTTGGAACGCTTTCTTCTTTGCAACAGAGCGAATTTGCGAGGTAAGATTTTATAGCGTTGCTGTTAACTGGGCAACAGTTGTCATCACGACCTTAAAAGGACTGGCCTGAGCTGTTGGGGTGAGGAGGGGTGTCAAACTGTTGGTTAGCACATTGCTACCCACCCGTCATTCCTTAAGGCTAAAGAGCTGTTTGTTTTTCCCCGAAACTAACGGCGGACTTCTTTCCAACAGCTCCGGCTAGACCCTTTAACACGAATTTCGGCTCGTAGACTGTACATTGCTAGTGTTCAGACGTGGCTACAGCCAGAGCAACATCAATGCGCAGCATAGCAAAGTGACGAACCGAATCTCGTGCTTAAAACCAAAGGAGTGTGTAAACATTTATTATCTGCATGAGCCACCATGAAACGTTTTCTTAACCTGGCGCTAGTTTCGCTTTGGTTCGTGTGGTACACAATTTTCTGAAATTCTTTGTTTATACTCCCTCTAAGGCCATAATGCAATTGATTAATAATACTTAGGCTGAAATGATCGACGCCGTTAACAAAACACTTCGCAAAGCGAAAAAAGAAAAGTATTGGGTGAAAGTTTCCCAACATTAGAACACGGCATGATAGAAGAGGCCAAAGAATTAATCGGACTCCTGGAACCGCTGAAAGAAGCAACAGATCGGCTACAAGCCGAGGCAATCCTTTCGCCAGAAATCATTGGCGAATTAATGGAAACTTTTGATTCTATTTATCAATTTGACTGCGAAAATTTTGGAGTTATGAAAGCCGAATTGTTAACCCAAATGGAGGATAGGTTTTCACCAACATTAAATGATCCAGACTTCATAATCGCAACAATACTGGATCCAAGACAAAAGTCATCAATTTTTGGAGGTAAATATATATAATTAATCATATACCTACAAATTACAAGTTTACATAGTTATAATTAAAGGAATTGGCAGACTGTCGTGAAAATAGCACATTCAGGATTTCGAAATTTCATAAACCTCAAATTTAATGTATATCTAAGCTTTTAAATAAAAATACCAAATAAATTTTTTTTAGAACAGTGCCCCTGCATGGGCTAATTTGTACGGCCGGTTCAAAACGCCCACAAAAGAAGACGCCAAAGACGTTTTTAAGGAGGTTTTTCAATTTGTCAGTTACGACGACCATTCCTGTTGATAAACCGGCAAAAACAAAGAGGAAACAGTCAGGACCACTAAGGTTCCTGAATAAAATGCAGGACGCGGGAGAACAGGTGCCGCAACAAGAACTGGAAACCAATCTGGATGAAAAACTGTTGAAGCATCCAAGCCCACACGGTCCTGAAATCCCAGACAGATGGGAAATTTTGGAATTTTGGAAAAGTAACATCAAAAAATACCCAACGCTAGCAGAGATGGCAAGAAAATATTTGGCTATACCAGTGGCAACAGCTGACACGGAGAGAATAATGTTCTCAAGGGCTGGTAATTGCCAGATGGCTAGAAGAGCCAACCTGTCCTTGGACACATCGAACAGCTGATGATTCACTTATTATTAGTTATACTCGTTTAACATTGTTAAATTATTAAGATTAATTCCGATTAGGGGTTGGCACTTGGGAGTTTAAACTTACAACAGCGACAGACAATTTAAACAAAGAAGTTGAAAGAAGAAGAAGTGAAGAACCTCATCGAGTCATCGCAAACATCGCAGATAATTAATGGCGGCAATTTACGGCGTATACCTGCAGACTGACCGAGTCGGTAGTCCGTCACCCTCACCCGGATCAGCGAGAAATTAGGGGAGGCCCGCCCCTGAGCGCATGCGCCGTGGCCACGGTGGCCAATCACTTCGCAAATTGCGCATCGGATGACAGTGACGTCATGCAACACGCGGGTGCCGCATGTTGAACAAGCCAAGACAAGAACGAGTGACGTCAGTCAAGAGTCAACTCTAGGAACGGACGATGGACCCTCTTGGGACTATGTCGATGAGGGAAACATTCACGTGATAAAATATATAGCAAATGATTGGCCACAAGTTATAAAAATGAAACCTTCCTTAGATCGCAGGGGGGGGGAAGATAGGGAAAAAAGTACTCGATGCTTCGGATTTTTTTAAAATACTCGATACCAGTATCGGATCTCAGAAACGGTACTCGATACCGGTATCGAAAGATTGAAGTACTCGATACCAAGTTGGCATCGAGTAGTATCGAACAGCCCTATATTTTCAGTTCTTCTCGGAGGCTCCGTGAAGGAGGTTCTTTTATTTCGAGGAACGCCGAGCAAGGTGGTTGTTGGTTCTGACTGTGCCACTTACCATGGTTGAAATCGGTTTATATATCTAATGAAAGTGAGGTTAATTTAATTAAATTGAATTGAAGTGAAAGTTTAAAGTTCCGAGAGAAGTGCGGACTTCTCTGAGAAGCCTTAATGCGCTCTCGGAACGAAAGTACAACTTTCGCAGTTAAAACGGAAGCCTTTGTTAGTCGAATAAGTCAAAATGATGTGTAAACGTACCAACTGCTGTAGGAAAGAATTGGCGGCAGTAAAACAAGGGAAGTTATTTTCGTAAGAAGAACTTAAACCATTGATGTAAAATGTTTTCAAATATTTCAATATCGTGGTGTGTTAAGAGTGGCTTTGTAAGCCAATTCTGTTACTTTGCTTGAAAAATTTTAATTGTGATTTGAAATGTTTCATGGCAAGGTTTCGTAACTACTGTGATTTGAAAACTCTTTTGTGGAGTTCGAAAACAATTTGTTCTTGAGATATGGAAATTTTTATATTGTAAATAACTAGGAGTTTAATCTAGTTTTGGAAATATCTTGTATTCTGAAAAGGTTTTCCTAAGTGGATATGTCTGGGATTTGAAACCTGTGTTTGGTTTTAAAGTCTCGGATTTTCTGGGCATAGTGACTTTATTGGTAGGAAATACCAGGGAATTGAAACTTGGTTTTTTTGGAGATTTGAGATATCAGGGATTTGAAACTTGGTTTTTTTTTGGGAACTTAAATATCAGGGATTTGCTAAGTGTGCCATAAAGAAATCTGCACCTAAGATAATGTCACAAAATAAATCAGGGACAATATGAAAATAGTGTAAGAATGAAGTCCCACATATGGTAAACTCTAACTCTACACTACCTCTTGTAAAGAAATATTGACCGTTGGGTAAAAAGATGCAATCTTCTGTATTTTGTGTAAATGTTTCAGGGTTAGTGTGGTGAAGGTCCATAAATACTTGTAGGTATGCTTTAGTTGATATAAAACTAACTTCAGCACCTTGATCTACTCTCGCTAATATAGTTCTACCAACGGGAAATTTTAAAGCTAAAGCAAATGATAACTTTGAATTAGGGGTATTACTAGAAGATGATGCTAAAATAAGGGAATTATGAGAGTATTTATATCGGCAAGAAGGACGCCCTCTACGTGCATTCCTGCCCGTTAGTTTCCCTTCTTACTTCTAGGCTTACCTTGAGTAGTAGGCTTATTTTGCTTTAATTTGGAGCAATTTGGTCTTATATGCCCTTGTTTCCCACACTTATGGCATGTTAAAGAACTACGAGAAGGTTCGGTAGATCTACGAGTATTTAAGGTATTTTTGGAACTCTGACTAGGAGTATCACTTGCAGTGACACGTGACCCCTTAAGATCCTTAACCCTAGCTTCTATTATTTCTGCTTGTATTAACAAGTCCGAAATAGTAGAACATTGGTGACGTAAATAAACATTTATGTCTAGAAGTAAATTTTCTTCCAAGAGTGGCACTAGTTCCATTTCCGTAAGGGGATCTCTTAAAGGTAGATTCAAATCTTGCATCCATTCGAAAAAGTGAACTACGCTCTCATCACGTCTTTGTTTGGTAGAAATTAATGCGGTCTTCATAAACCTTTGTTTAACAGCAGACATAAAGTACTCTCTAAATCGTGATTTAAAAGTATTTAAACATGTCACTAAGTGCATTCGTTCCTGACGATACCAAAATCGCGCACCCTCAATTAAGAAAGTAGGCATTAAACCTAACCCTTCTGCGTCGCTTAACCTATGTGCTCGTTGTAACCCATCCAATTGAAATAAGAAATCAGCAGCATTGCATTATTTGTCGCGAGGTTAGCTACTATGTTAGTTAACACTTGAAGCTGAGAGTTTAATGCTTGATACGATTGCATAGGGTCGAAATTGGTAACCATACTTTGAGTAGGAGTAAAAGGTCCATAGGCAGTTACATTTCCCATTCCCTGTACTGGTGTAGTTCCTTGAAGAGGAACAAATAGTGAAGGACCAGAAAATGAAAAATGATTCTGTAAGCCTATTTCCGATGGAATATTTCCAAAAGTTTGTGGAGTAATATTTGTTGAAGACGAAACCATAGGCGGTTGTCCATGAGGATAAGTACTACCCAATCCCGTTACTGGAGTTGAAATAGGTGGCAAAGGTCCAGAAATCCCCTTACCAATGGAATATTTGCGGATTGCGAAATATTTCCAAAGGATGGTGGTGGTATATTAAAAATATTGGAGGAAACCCTAGGTTGTCCACCAAAGACTGTAGTAGTAGTAGTAGTTTTAGGCCTAGCACCCATAAAAACCGAAGACGTAGTTACAACACTAACAGGGACATGTATATTAGTGGTAAGCCTTGGTGTAGACGCAATTACATTGGTAAACGGAGTAAAATCCGATTGCATGGTAATACCGCTAACATTAGAAATGCTAGTACTAAAATTAGGTAATTGAAATCCAGTTGCACTTACTGTGACTGGGTTAGAAACCATTGGTACACTTGAAACAGTACAGATTCCGTCAGAGACAACGGGAGGATTAGTTAAAGTTAACTGGCTTAACTGAGCCGTTACTGCAGAAACCGAACGTCTAGCCTGCATGTGTCCCGAACGGAGGTTGTCACGCGATAAAGAAGACTGTTCTCTTCTATCTCTCCGCGTAGGATAAGACGGAACATGTTTAAGCCTAACCGCCCTACTGGCGGTAGCACCACCCGTGTCTGGGTCAGAATCTGACGTATGTGCACGTATAGGCCTCATGTTAATACGTAACAATGCTAAACTAGTCCTAACAAGTTAAGACAAAGGCTTAGTCTTTTAGAAGGAAACGTAACCAGAAAGTTAAAGTTTTTAAGCAACTTAAATGTTGTCGGTCCTGGCAAGCTCGCCAATTATTTCCCCCTGTAACCGATTCACTTCAAAAGTGGGTTAACAGGTTGAAATAATGAGACCAAGCATTACTATCTGAATCTCAGTTTAATAACCAGGTCCTTTCTGGTACGTTTTACATATAACATAAATAAATAATAAGTACATAATAATAATTAATAAATGACCATGATATTTACAAAGCTTTAGTAATAATTAAGTAATTAAGTGGCGCCAGTAAATAGGGTTCGATTATATAGCAAAGATTAACTCTCTTACCAAGTTTTATAGAGCCATGAAAGTGTTCTATGTGTAGTCTCCAATAACGCTACGCGAACTGGTTAAGAACGAGTTTGTCAAACTGGACAAAACGACAGCAAGCTTTGATACAAGGTAGCTAACTTGACACTTAAACAGATGTTAGTTTAAGGGAGAGAAGTTCAGAGAACTACCGAACTCCACTACTTAACTAGACGGCTACTAACTGTTAACTACTAAAGACTAACGTGAACTGCCAGCCGAACTGCATGGCAACCCTGACTTTATATACCCCACGGACAGGCCTAACGTTGTATAGGGGTCGCTTCAGGTAGTGCAATAGAAGGCCACCTATCCGGCTATTGATAAACTATGAGTCAATAGGCTTAATGCAAAAGATTATGAGCCTGAACGGTAGGGCACTAAAGTGGGTTTCTCTTTAACTATTTAATATGTGTGTTGTTTATGTTTTGGTGAAGGCTCATGTAGCTGATCCGCTACAAGATAAGCTAGAAATGTGGTGAATTTGTACCTTCTCTCTAATAAACTAGATATCACTTCTTGCTTACCCTGGAACTGTTTTTTTCTGAACATCTCCGTTCTATTTAAAGAGGGTATTTTAACTGAGGATAAAGGGGAATGCGTAATTTGCCTGGAAGAACTTATGCAGGGAAATACCATTGCTAGATTACCCTGTTTATGCATATATCACAAAACGTAAGTTAACGTTATTTTTAGGGTTTACACCAATGTTGGCTTTAACCATAAGTTTATAAGTGATATGTTCTATAAGTATGAGGCTTCCTATGCTTCGTAATGCTAGTCTTAGACTTACAGCTCGAGCTAGTTCGAGGGAGAACGACAACGCGAGAATTGAAGTCCTAAGCTACACTCGGTGGTTAATTTTGCAGGACTTCCATCTTCCTATTTAGTCTGTATAACTAAACCTTTGACAGCGCCTTACCAGGCGTCGCTTTACCTCAAATCTATGACCTACCTCATTCACTTCATGACAAGCTCCAGTGTCAAACTTATGGGACATATCTTATAAACTTATGGTTTTAACAAAATTGTAACTTCGTCGTTTTTTACTTATTTATTTACAAACTAAAGTTGCATTGAGGCTTGGTTTGAAGTCAATCGTTCCTGTCCAGAGCATCCGTTAGACTGACCAAAAGAGAGAACTTTTTGTTCTTCCTTATTTCGAGAGAACGTTTCGATACTTTTGCAAACTCAAACATTTTTATTCTATCGTTTTTTCCCCGCTTATTTAAGTTTTTGGTTTATGATAATTGCGCCTTAATTTCCCTCAAAATAGTTATCAAAGTAGTTTGGGTTTAATAATACTTTCTAGTAAATGTTTTAATCATATTTTGAACAATTAAAAGTTGTTTGTAGGTCAGTTTTATTTTAAACCATTTTCTTGTACGAAAAAACACTTCAGTCATGTTTAGAATTTAAATTATTTTCACTTTAACGAAGACTTTTTTGAGAAGATTATGAAAATTGTGAAAAAAACGGGACAATGTGCTCCGAGGCTCTCTCACTCTCTCAAATGGTTTTTTCAGCCGTGCCTTTTTTAAAATAATAATAATAATAATAATAATAAAATGAACGCAGTTTAACGGAAAACGTTGCTTCAAACGTAAGCACTTTGTGATACCTGAAAAAAAATAATAAAAATTAAGAAAAATTTGAGGAAATTTAACAGAATGAGAAAAAAAATATCATTATAGTTTTTTATGCACCAATTGTGCTAAAGAGAAATAACAAATGACAAATAAATAAATAATAATCAATAATAACAAAGTAATACATACAAAGTTGCTTTTGTACACCCCCATTTTTTGATAAACAAAATTCCTCACCCTTCCATAAATATTAGAAAACGAAAACCGAATAAAATTTAGCGGAGAAAAAAAATTAAAATTTACTTTGGTTGGTATAAAAAGAATTATTAAAATACTTAAAGATTTGCCATAAAAATTAACTATTCTGTCGAACGGAGTTATAGACATTAGTGTTATAGCCTGCCATTTAATTTTTAAAACGTAATTATTATTTAAAATTGATTTAGAAATTATACAAGAAAATTTTAGAAAAAGCCAAAAAAAACAAACAAATTGTGTTAGAATTTAATTGCCATTATTACGTTATTAAAATTTAAATTCATATTATTTGATGCATCAGTTTATGAATTGTAAGAGGTGCTTAAAGCGAGGGTCTTTTTTTATTAGATCATATTATAATTAAATGAAAAGACCTTTGTTTTTGTTGAACGTGAAATGAATTTTTTTCTGTTAAAAATTGTTTTATAAACAGTTCTTTTTGTTTACTTTTAGAAGAAATAACTTAAGCATTTGAGTTTTAATTAAAGCTTTCCAATTATGTAAATCCCTTATATGAAAATTGTTAAAAAAAATATGATTGTATTTGGAAATAATACATTACTCATACTTACATTAATTATTACAATGCGGACAAAGTCCGCGGCTTCTTGCACGAATATTTCGAGGATGTGCATTTAAGTTTTGTTCATTTAATGCCCGCCTAGGATGGGCCACTTGAGGATTTTGGTTGACACCCACTCGTCCTATTCTGGGCAAATTTGGTCGAACACCTCTAGGGCGGCCCACAGGCCGCCGTAATCGCGGCTATTCGGCGGGTTGATCCCCAAAATCATCTTCGACCGGATGATTGTCCATTTCTTCAGGCGCATCTCGCTCCTCTTCATCCCGGTGTTGTGGATGGTTGACATGATCATGGGGGGCTCGAACAACTGGGCGTCGCCCTTCATGACCTCTTTCGCCGCGGCCCATTTCAGGTCCTTCGTAGTACACGTTCATCGTAATATGGCAATTATCCGATATAGAAATAAACATGGCCTCTTGGATGATCATTTCGAGGGTCGGCGTTAAAATTACGTTGATTGGCTCCTTGCGGATTTTGATTGCGATCCCTTTGTCCCATGTTTCTTGGAAAATTTTGTTGGCCTCCCCTTGGCCTGCCTACAGGCCTCCTTACTCGAGGCTGTGCCCTAAACGCCTCTTGGGCTGGACGATGGTCCAATACTTCCCTTTCCACCAACGGTTCATTCTCCTCTTGAGGGTCTTCTCTTGGATGGTTGAAATTATTATCTGGGAGCCGACCATTGTAGTCTCATCACCCCGTCCCATTTCTCCTCCTTCGTAATAGATGTTCAGAGTTATATTACAGTTGTCTGAGGGCTAGATTTTGAAATAAAGACATTTTAATAGAGAAAAATATTAAAACCTAGGAGGATTCATACCATTTACATAAGGAGGCCTGGTTTTAGACTCATTCAGTGAGTCAGGCCTCCTTGCGTAACACCTTAAGCCTGGCCTCCCGTGTAAATGGTATGAATCGTCCTTGTCTGTAAACTATGTATAAACTTAGGCTGCACTATCCCTTTAAATTTTAGGCGGTGGAAAAATTGGAAAAATTAGGGTGCCATAGCCGAGGGTAGAGCATGGAATTGGCTATACCGAGCATGGATAACTCATTAGTTCAAAAGATATGTACACCATAAGTTTGTAACTGGAGCTTGTCATGAAGTGGCCAAAACTGGACAATAACAGTAAACCCTGATTTAAATTGGATTGAACTTACATGGTAGCAGCAACAGTAAAATGCACGGAATTCTTTTACACAACAAACTAGCTAAGCCTAATCCTTCCGTAAAGAATGCGTGTGCTGAAATACAATATTGGTTGTCAGCACGCGCAAAGCTATAGAGCTATTTCAGAGGGGGTAATGGCTACGTCACCAATGCTATTTGCACATTGTAACAGATACATAGAAATGTCTGGGAACTGAACCCTTGGCCATTCTGATGCTTCACTGGTATAATTATCAAGTTTCTCCTCGTAAGGATCGAAACCAACAAACTTTAGGAACTTTTTTTCATAAATTAGTTTGTCTTCATCAAGAAGCGAATCGAAATAGCCTTTCAAAAATTGTTTTGGCGTTTTAGAACTCATTTTTAAACTAATGTTCAGTCATTCTATAGAGCGGTGGCGCTAAGGTGTGGTGAAACGTCATAGCGAGAAGTGAGGGGGGAGTGAAACAGCGTGCTGCCATCTATAATGCCAGAGTAAACGTCAATAAGTTTTGGATAACCATCTTGGGAGCGCTTAAGCCTTATAATGTCGCGTAAACATAGACGTTGTGGTGTTAAAAATTGCAAAATAGGGAAAAATAAACTAGAAGAAGTAAGTTTTTTCAGAATACCGAAAGTTATTGAAAGCCAGGGTGAAAAAACATTTAAACTTTCGCGGGAAAGACATAATCTTTGGCTTAGAAGGCTCAGGCTACGTTCAGTAACTGCTAGCGTACGCAGCGCTGCGCGCATCGGATACCGATTTTTTACTGTACGGTTTTTCGCACTTCCGGTTTCTACGTCACGCTATGCATCGATGTGACACCGATCGCAGCGGCTGGAAGAGCAGGGTTTTTCGATGCGAATCGGATTTATGACGTCATTAATTGAAGTTCAACACGGCGAGAAATCCAGTCCAAAGCCACTAGCGAAACGATAACACATTTTTCTTTTATAGATCTTTTCAAATGAACTGGAATTAAGGTTATTTCCGATTTATCATCGTTAGATAGTTCATTTAATAACAAAAATAACAGTTTTCTCCTCAATCCAAAATACTGAAACAGACGTTGTTGAACATTCTTCCCAATCAGAAAATTACGGAACAATGGAAAACTTCTCCCAAACAGAAAATTACGGAACAATTGAAAACTTCTCCCAAACAGAAAATTACGGAACAATTGAAAACTTCTCCCAAACACATTTTGAAACTTTAGAGAAATACTCCCAAACGTTACTTAGAGTTTGCCCGAAGTTTGAACTTGAAGGTGCTGAACTAAAATATAAAGAAACTTAAGGTGTTATAAATACCCTCGAAACTAAATTAAGAGAGGCTGAAGGTAAAATTTTAGATTTTCAAACTAAATTAGCGAAAGTGAACACCGAGTTGCAAAAGCATAGAGAAGAATTAGAAAAGCACCATTTTGGCCCTTTTTATTTTTTGGACGACAAGGAAAAAATTCTTTTCTTTACGGGACTTGAAAGCCATGATCTATTATTAGATATTGTGGAACACTTAGATCCTTATTTATTTAATAATTCTAAGCTGGGACATTTTCAGCAAGTTATTTTAACACTAATGAAACTAGGACTCGCTACTACTAATAAAGAGTTATCTTACAAATTCTGGATTTCTGAAAGGAGCGTTGGGAGAATTTTCTACAATTGCTTAAATGCTTTATACAGTCGTCTAAAAAGATTTAAAAAATGGCCAGAAAGAGACGAATTGCAGGCAACCATGCCCATGAGTTTCCGCGAGAAATTTGTGAAAAAATGCGTTATAATAATCTCTTGTTTTGAAGTTGTTGCTGATAAACCTTCAAGTGTTATCAGCAAAGCGGAAACGTGGTCAAGTTACAAACACCAAAACACTGTCAAGTTTTTAATCGGAGTGACCCCACAAGGATCTATTAGTTTCATATCGAAAGGTTGGGGAGGAAGAGTCAGCGACAAATACTTAACAGAACGTTGCGGTATTTTAGAAAAACTTATACCAGGAGATCTAGTTCTCGCAGATCGAGGCTTTGATATAGATGATGCAGTCGGTTTTTATTGCGCAACTATCAAGCATCCCGCCTTTGTGCATGGGAAGAAACAGTTATCTCCAAAAGATGTCGAGGCAACCAGAAAACTAGCTAATGTGCGTATCCACGTGGAAAGGGTTTTTTTTCAACTTCGACAGAAATATAAAATCCTACACACAAAACTGCCAGTGGAATTATTAAAACGCGCTGAAACTGAACAAGCGGCTACTATAGATAAAATAGCTACTGTGTGTTGCGCTTTAACGAACCTGACCCCGTCAGTAGTACCAACTGAATAAATTGCAAATAAGAATTGCAAGTAATTAGTTAATACTTTTTCATAAATCGTAAGACAAAAGTTAAAAATTATTGAACATTATAACGAGTGCATCAGTAAATTTTATCAGGTACCGCAAGTATTTTTTTTAATCACATCACAGTAGAATTGTAAAGCCATTTTCCATTACACATTAAAAAGAGTTAATCACGAAAGACAGTTTAATTTCATCTTATTACTCAAGTATTTTTTAAATTTAAATTAAAATTTAAGTTTATTTCTTCTGGTTCTAGAGGCGGATCAATCTCCTCTTGAGGGTCTTCTCTTGGATGGTTGAAATTGTTATCTGGGTGCCGACCATTGTGGTCTCGTTCACCCCGTCTTATTTCTCCTCCTTCGTAGTACACCTTCATCGTTATATGGCAATTATCCGAGATGGATATAAGTCTTTCCATTTTGTTGACTAGATTTTGAAATAAAGACATTTATTATTTTGGTATTAACCTTTGTTTCACTTAAGGGTAAGACTATGGTAAATTTCATCCTGTATTGCTTACAGACTAGGAGGATTCATACCATTTACATGAGGCCTGATTTTAGACTCATTCAGTGAGTCAGGCTTCCTTGCGTAACACCTTAAGCCTGGCCTCCTGTGTAAATGGTATGAATCCTCCTAGTCTGTAAACTATGTATAAAGTGAGACTGAACTATCCCTTTAAATTTTAGGCGGTACAAAAATTGGAAAAATTAGCGTGCCATAGAGGGTAGAGAATGGAATTGGCACGGAGCTGTATTGTAGAAGGAGTAGAGACTAGGCCTCTAGGGCCTAGACATAAGCGTACTAGTGCTCCGCGCACAATTTTCGCGCATACCGAGCCAATGTAAACAAGAAGGCGTCCGTTTTCTTCTTTCACGGCTTAATTCTTTGAATATTGTAATTATCATACCCAAATTTGAAATAAATTACGCGAATTAACAGATTTTAAATTGATTAGATAACTTTCAGAATTCAAAGATGATTCCAAAAATATGCAGTGTATCTTGTCGCTTTGGTATTTAATTTTAGCAGTATTAATTAATTATTTAATTAAATGAAATTGGTTACTAGCAGAATCCTTTTAATTTTATTAGTGTGAACCATAAGTCTATCACGCCTCTAAGTACACAAACATGGGTTACGACTGGGCATCTTCCGCAAGCTACTGTGACGTCAAAACTCGTATAGCGCTTAGATCCGAAGAGAGAAAATTTTGAAATTTCGGTCGCGGTGCAGCCACCAAGCGGTCGAGACGATTACTGAATGGGTCACGTGAAAAAAAATCATCCAATGGAATAAAGGAGATTTGTACGTTTCGTATGGCAGGCATGTTTCAGTGTCATACTTGGTTTGTTGGTCTAGGGTTATGATACTCACTTCGGGTGTGAGTGGTCCCGGATTCAAATCCCTGACGCACCCGAATTTTTGCATAAGAAATTGACTATATAATCACAAATAGTAAAGTTGTAGGCCTATGAGTTTAGCATGTTTCAGTGTCATACAGGTCCGTTGGTCTAGCGGTATGATACTCGCTTTGGGTGCGAGTGGTCCCAGGTTCAAATCCCGGACGGACCCTCGTTTTGAAGAAGTAATTTAGTTACTATTTAAATGCAACTTGTTAAATTGTAGGCCTACGAGTTGAGCATGTTTCAGTGTCATAGTTCCTTTGTTGGTCTAGGGTTATGATACTCGCTTCGGGTGTGAGTGATCCCGGGTTCAAATCCCGGACGGACCCGAATTTTTGCAGAAGAAATTGACTATATAATCACAATTAGTAAAATTGTAGGCCTATGAGTTTAGCATGTTTCAGTGTCTTACAGGTCCGTTTGTCTAGGGTTATGATACTCGCTTTGGGTGTGAGTGGTCCCAAGTTCAAATCCCGGACGGACTCGAGTTTTGGCAGAAGTAATTGACTATTTAAACACAAATAGTAAAATTGTAGGCCTACGAGTTTAGCAAGCTTCCGTGTCATACTGTTCCGTTTGCCTAGGGTTATGATACTCGCTTTGGGTCTAAGGCGCCAGACTCAAGGGGCTTATTTTCCTTCGATCACGATGTGAGTCTGTGTATTCTGGTACTCGTATGAGGGCGTGGGTTCTAATCCCACTTCTGACACGATACGTTTTTTGAAAATAACTGGATGAGATGTAATTTTAAAACGTCCAAATTACACAAAACCACGTCAGGATGGCCGAGCGGTCTAAGGCGCCAGACTCAAGGGGCTTAGCTTCGTTCGTTCACGATGTGAATCTGTGTATTCTGGTCCACGTTTGGGGGAGTGAGTTCAAATTTCACTTCTGACACGATATGTTTTAAGAAAATAACTGGAACAGATGTAATTTTAAAACGTCCAAATAACATAAAACCACGTCAGGATGGCCGAGCGGTCTAAGGCGCCAGACTCAAGGGGCTTAGTTTCCTTCGTTCACGATGTGAATCTTTATTCTGGTACTCGTATGAGGGCGTTGTTTCGAATCCCACTTCTGACACGATATGTTTTATGAAAATCACTGGATGAGATGTAATTTATAGAACGTCAAAATTGAGTATAACAACGTCAGGATGGCCGAGTGGTCTAAGGTGACAGACTCAAGGGGCTTAGTTTCCTTCGTTCCCGATGTGGATCTGTGTATTCTGGTCCTTGTATGAGGGCGTGGGTTCGAATCCCACTTCTGACACGATATGTTTTATGAAATTAACTGGAAGAGATGTAGTTAAAAAACGTCCCAATTGAATAAAACCACGTCAGGATGAACGAGCGGTCTAAGGCGCCAGACTCAAGGGGCTTAGTTTCCTTCGTTCACGATGTGAATCTTTATTCTGGTACTCGTATGAGGGCGTTGTTTCGAATCCCACTTCTGACACGATATGTTTTATGAAAATCACTGGATGAGATGTAATTTATAGAACGTCAAAATTGAGTATAACAACGTCAGGATGGCCGAGTGGTCTAAGGTGACAGACTCAAGGGGCTTAGTTTCCTTCGTTCCCGATGTGGATCTGTGTATTCTGGTCCTTGTATGAGGGCGTGGGTTCGAATCCCACTTCTGACACGATATGTTTTGTGAAATTAGATGGAAGAGATGTAATTTACGAAACGTCCAAATTAGATGAACCACGTACGGATGGCCGTGCGGTCTAAGGCGCCAGACTCAAGGGGCTTAGTTTCCTTCGTTCCCGATGTGGATCTGTGTATTCTGGTCCTTGTATGAGGGCGTGGGTTCGAATCCCACTTCTGACACGATATGTTTTGTGAAATTACATGGAAGAGATGTAATTTACGAAACGTCCAAATTAGATGAACCACGTCAGGATGGCCGAGCGGTCTAAGGCGCCAGACTCAAGGGGCTTAGTTTCCTTCGTTCACGATATGAATTTATGTATTCTGCTCCTCAAATGAGAGCGTGGATTCGAATCCCACTTCTGACACGATATGTTATATGAAATTAGATGGAAGAGATATAATATATGAAACATCCATATTAGTAGTATAACCCCACTTTTCGTACCTCCGTAGGTGTAAAATGTAGTCGTAGAATGTAGGTGTAGAATGTAGGTCAAGGTCACTATGTCAATGACCTATGACGTAATTATGCCACGCCCCCCCGGGAAACTCCCGCGCACCCCCTAGCGGGAAAACTTGCGCGCCCCCTTGCGGGGAAACAGCGCCCTCTCGCGGGAAAACTCGCGCACCCCCTCGCGGGAAAACCCGCGCGCCGCCTATTGGGCAACTCGCGAAACACTGCGCGGGAAAACACCTGTCAGTCTCTTCTACAACTGTATCTGTGACGTAATTGATAAGAGATGAATGGATAGCGTTAAACGTACTTTGACAAGGGTTAAATCTTCTACAACTGTATCTGTGACGTCATTGATAAGAGATGAATGGATAGCTTTAAACGTATATTGACAAGGGTTAAATCTTCTACAACTATATCTGTGACGTCATTGATAAGAGACGAGGATGATTGGATAGCTTTAAACGTACATTGACAAGGGTTAAATCTTCTACAACTGCATCTGTGACGTCATTGATAAGAGACGAGGAATTGTTGTTTCAGTAACCTGCGTGACGTATATTAATGGGTTGCGTAAGAGTTTTATCATTGTTAAATGAAGATGTGGCAAGTTCATAGCGTATCGGACAGAGTAGAGGTTTGGGTCGGTAATGTCTTACTGGAAAAGGACTGATACGGGTGTAGAGTTATACTTACAAAAGGAACAAAGATTTGACAGCCCAAACGGAATCAAATACCAGTTCTTAGTTTCAAAATACAATCACAGAAAAGTAAGCGTGTTTAAATACTCTCCTTTCAAATCTGTCGTATTCAAAACAATTCACATCTAATTTTTTTATTAGTATCGTACTAAAGCCAACGGTAGAGGCAGAGGCTACCCCGTTTACAGGCCAACACCAAACGCAAGGACTCGTCCTAACGTGTCCAAACCTAACCTACCTCCAAGTTATAACGTTATTACGTAAGGTGGAGAGAAGAAATTCAACCACAGAATTTGTATTAGTCTTAGACGTCGATATGATGCCCAACGATAACCTCCACGAAATGTTCCTGGAGTATGCCTGAGAAAATAGGCTCTTTCTCGAATCTCGAAAAGATGATAAAACTGTTTACGTTGTACCCGCATTCGAAATGAAAGAAATAGCCCAAATACCCAAGGATAAAACGGCTCTCTTACAACGTTTGGAAATGATGGACGCCCACCTCTTTTACATCGAGCTTTGTTGGAAATGTCAGAAACATATTGACTACGAAGCCTGGTATAGAGAACCAATGACTTATAAATTAGCTGTCATTTTTGAAGTCTTGTGGAAAGATCCTTGGGAACCTTTCTTCTTCAGCAGATATTCAGCACCTTATCATGATGAAAGGTTTAGACAATATGGCTTTAATCGTATAAGTCCAGTAAGACCAAGATACCACCGTGTGTAGAAAGAAGAAACCATCGATAATTGACCCATTGATTGATATCTTTGCAGGTTTGCGAATTACACGTTGTAGGATACAAATTTTCAGTTTTAAATAACGCTTTTGTTATCCATAAGGGCCTGAAAACGGCCAACTCATTCCATAAAGAAAAGGATACCGATCGAAAAAAGAACCATAACTTATTTCGACAGTTCAAAACTGAACTAAAAATATCCAGACCTCTCCAGGAGGTGCTACTGATCTCGAAGCTTCCATTTACATGAAAAATATAAAACTTACAAAAAAGAAGTAATTTATCAGGTTAGTTTTAAAGAGTAAGTAAAAAGAAAATCAAATCTACCTTACATTGTGTATAAAAACAATGGTCCCGGAAGCTTTGGAACAGATTTTGGCTGTTATGAAAAAACTGTCTCCATTGAGGAACTCTATTTAGATAATATAGGAGTTAAATGGTGTATATTCGTACAAGTTATTCTTATAATTACGTTATTTGATTTGTATTTTAATATAGGGATTTTGCTCATAAACATGCATTGGTTTTGAAAAGTAATCCAAATGTAAATTTTCATACTTTGGACCTATCAAATAACCTAATAGAAGATAAAGGTAATATATTTTCTAATTAATTATAACTATACTTAATAATTTAAACTGTTTAGCACGAAATTGACATTTTTGACACAAAACATTAAAGGAAAAAAAATAATACAAGACTATGAAAAAACAAACAAAATATCTCTTGTCAATTAATTGTAAAGAAAAACAGAAAATAAATGTTATCGTTTGGTGCTAAAGAAGGATAATATGTTATATGTATGGCAAAAGTTTTGTTCTGATGGTTGAATTTAAAATAAATAAAAAAGACTAAGAGTTAGGGTTACGGTTGGGGTTTGAGATTCGATCAGGACTAGTATTAGAGTTAGGAGTCGTGTCCGATGCGGAAGTAGAGGCCGCTTCAGACGGTAAGGGCAACCCACGTTGTTGTTCTTCGATTCGATTAGGATCCGTTTCAGGTGGCAAGGGCAACCCCTGATTTCGATGCTTTAATATTATCCATTCACGAAATTGACGTTGTTGCTCTTCCAAAAGGGGGGGAATTTCTGAACTCGGGTCCTGTACTCCTTCACGCATCATCGGTCTGACCCGTACTATTGGTAAATCTTTCCATGATGGGTTTTTTCGTACAATTCCGCATCTTCGGCTTTTATTTTCATATTATATAATTTTCTAAAATTTCCTAAAGTAATATTTAATTGTTAAATTCTAAGACACAATTCGAATTAAATCATAATATCTTTATTTCGTGCGATTTAGGAAACTATCGAAAATTGGTTTTAAACGTTTTTCAGTTTCTTTAATACCCTGTTTAAACCTCATGTTATTATATAGTTCGCTGTTATATCGATCTTCCAACGGTATTATATGTACAGTTATTATATGTGAAAAACTAACCAACATTTATTTTTCATTATTTTTTACTTTTTTACACAAAGATGAATTTCTCTCATCAGGTAAAGTTTGTTGCATTTGAAGCATCGGTTTTTCGTGTCGCATTTGCTAGTTTTTAAATGCCAAAAAATAAAACAAATTTTACATTGAACGGTCGTGGTGCCTCTCGCTTTTATAACGGATTTATTCGTAAACCGACGAGTTACACCTTCTTCGAAGCATTCGGCGTTACGAGCGTCCTTCGCTGACGAATACGTACCGCATACTAAACACACTCTATCCGGACTCAAAGGTCGAAATTTTTCTTCTATCGGGTGTATCCAATTATTTTTTGTTACAAAAACAGTGTGATGTCTTAAAGGACAAGCGAGATCTCCATCGCAATAAAACGTTTGTCCGGCGTGATCCGGAAACGCATTTCCGTCGCATTGATAGCATCCAGTCGGATAAGGTTTAATTTTATCGGTAGACATATTATCAGGAACTAGAACTAAACGATTTATCGACTAATGCGTTAATAAAAACTAGAAACTGTTAATTGAAAATTAAAAGCAAAAACGAAATCTGTAAACGACGACGTACTAAGCATTCAAAATGAAGAATAACTGAATCAGAACTCAATAAGACGCAAGATGAAGTTTACCATTGCGTTTTTCTTACTGGTCACTTTAGTGGTTTGTTTAGATAAGCCAAACTTGATTGCTTGAAGTCAAGTTTAAAGTATATCCTTTTACGAAACTACTCGAAATAAAACTCTTGACGTATACCTAGGAAACAAACTAAAGTACCTAAAATAATATACACTATAAAGTTCTAAAATATTCAAGTTTTATTTTTTATATACACTATAAAGTTCTAAAATATTCAAGTTTTATTTTTTATATACACTATAAAGTTCTAAAATACTTTTCATTATCCCGTTTTAAACCCAAAAGGCAAAGTGTCCCAACCTTTAATTACACGTTTGTTAAACGTAAATCCAAAGCGTTTTTCTAGTTTTCGACTTAAAAGAGTGGCCGACGTTTTATTTCGAATTACGTTGAAAGGAACGTCCAATTTTAGACGTTTGGATTTATTTTTTATAGAGTCCACTATAGCTTCAAAGTTAATAATTTTCTCGTTAACACGATTAATTCCTTTAACCTTAACGACAGATTGACCGTCTGTAGTTCTGTAACCGTAACTCTTGGGCCCATTTGAAACAAACTCTGAAATTGTAGCGTCCCCTAGTTCGTTAACCCAACATCCTAAATTGTTACCCGTGGGGGGTTTAAAATCGTTTTCCCCCGCCACAAATAAAATGCTATCGGTATCCGCGTATAAGGCTCTTCTACCCAAATTATGCAAGGTCTCAAATAAGGTTAATCTTCCGTAACACGAAACGAAACAAGCCACATACGGAATTCCTTTGAAATATGTTGGTACAAAATCATCTTTGTTTTTGTACGATAATAAGCACATTTCTTCATTAATTGGTCTTAAATATACCAATTCCTTTGTGTCATGAGATAAGATACGCACAAGTTCTGTACACTCGTTAACAATTAGTGTTTTGGTTTTGTTTGTATTCATACCAAAACGACCCCAAAGACTGTTGAGACAAATCTTTGAAATAGCTCTCAGCGCGGGGTTATGGACTACTTCATCCATCTTCAAACTAATACCTTCAGATTCATAAATCGATTCAATATATTTTTGTTTTTGCTCGTCAGTTTTAACGGAAGACGGATAGCCGGAATTAGCTTGTTTTATCTTCAGAAAATTGTTAACATAACCGCCAAATAGTCCATCGTTAACATGTTTTTCATACTGAAATGTCTCGTCGAAATGATGTACTTTGTATATTTTTATAATTTTATAACTCATTTCTACGGCTTTGTAAATTTCAGGCGAAGGCCAAATACCCGAAATAATTCGCTCCTTGTCAGAGTGTCGACACTCTTCATTATTTGATTCAAGGGCACATGACTTACACAGGGGGAAAACAATTTTCCATTAAACCTATATGGTAAAACTGGGATGTATAGATCAGTCGGGGGCAAGAGTTCACACGATATTATACCAAAATAGGCATTTTGTTCATAGTTAAAGTTACTATTTATAATTTTGGGAGGTCCTTTTGGGTAGATTCCGTATTTTTTGACAGCGGGATAGAGTGGCATGAGGTCGTAATAATAAATTTTTTCGTTTTTTACTTCGTCCGGTTTATGAAATAATTTGAATACTTCTGTCCTTCCACCGTATAAAGCCGACCTGGCTAATATTGGTGGAGGTACCTCTACAGTCTCGCAAAAAGTACTACAAGCGATATTTGTCTTTAACAACTTTTCAAACTCGCATTCCTACATCATTATATACATAGCATTGGGGTGTAACGTTTTTATAAATTCTATTCTATCCAGACCCATCTCGAAACAGTTTTTATTTGTATCATTTACTAAACTGTTCCATTCACTGCCTTTTAAACATTTTGGGCAACCGTGATACACGCAACCATTGAACTCTAGGGTTATTTCAGGATCCTTTGAGTTACCATCAACTAAGTAAGGTCCAATTCTTTTTTATCTTTCAGGAGATAGGGCTGTCTGTATTTCTACATTCATTTCTTTACTAACCCATGCCAACCACTTGATAGCTTTACTACTTTGGTTGTATGAGCCACGATAACCTGGACTAGGTACCACACCCAATGTATTTTTTTCTAAATATTTGTGTAAAACACGTTAGTACAGGCCCCCGATATTGTAATAGCTCCGCAATTAAGAGGATCTAGACCCGATGCTTTTTTGTAAAGTTCTCTAAATTTTGTAATTCCTTTTTGTAAAACTACCACATCTTGTACAGCATATTCCTCTAATTCGGTCATTATTTTGTACGTGGAATTTTTACCTTTTTCACTGTACCATAAATCAAAGGCTTGTCGGTCCTTTTCATTCATAAATTCAGGTTGAAATGCGGTCTTTTCAGGTAACGGACCTTCATAGTTTAAAGTGTCCTCTTTTAAGAAAATATATGGAAAAACTGTTTTCTGTAACTACCCAATTGAAAAGTTTCTGTAAAGGCTCTCAGAGGAAGGGCCACGAAGGAATAACTACAAATAAACCTAAAATTTTGACTTTAAATAAAGAGAGGTATAATTTTAGAGCCGTCGAATATGACGTCTGGTTTTACATGGTTATTAATTAACCAATTTTATATAAAATACGAATCAAATCCTTAAAATTGTGGGCCACTATAGTCAAATTCTCAAATTTAGGTTTACTTATTTTCATTCGTTTATTGTTCCTTGTATAAGTTGTCTCATCTTCTGTTTGGGTCAGATATTTCATAAACTTATCAGTACAATCGAAACCTCTAAAAATTTGATAATCGTATTCGGTATCATTAATTTGCATTGCCGAAACTAATAGAACTGGGGTATGTTTAGAGTTCATATCAATAGTTTCACAGTCAAAATAACAAAATCTAGTTTCTTTAAAAGTATCATCAAGGGGCTGAACGTAACACATTTTAGGAGGGTGCTCAATTTTACTTCTAGAACAAGTTGTAAGACATTTATGTTTGTCATCATGAATTTCTTTGCAACATTTTAAGCACCGTTTAATTTTTAAACAAGTGCCATTTTCTATGTGAAATTGGAAACATTCAGGCCCTTGAAAGTATCTATTACAGTTTTGACAGCGAGATATTTCAACCTGAGGGTCTTCGTGAAAGGTTTCAGAGTAACAACGCCAACATTTGGTTTTTTGATTAAAAAATTTGTGATTTTTGCGTCATTAAATTTAGTAAACGTAGTTAAACACGTATTGCAATACGACTTTGCCCCAAAACATACTTGCTAAACTTTTAATGACGTGCATGTGTTGATCTATTTGTAATAAAAAACATTTTTTCTCCCAAAGCATTTCACCTTGATAAACCTTTTTGAAATTATAATTAGCACTGAAAATAACTATTTGATACTCGGGTTGCATTACTTTTTGAAACATTGAAATTTTGTCTAAACTAACGGGGCCAATAGGCACATTAGCCTTGACATGAAGCTTTAACGCTTCTTCTTTTTGCAAAGGTCTATGACCTAGTTGTATACGTCTATAACGATTAAAATCAAAAGTCAAAGTACTAAGCTTCTTTTTCTTTAAATATGTTAAATCAGCAACCATCATCCCGCAAACGATTGCTCTTGATATACATAGTTCATCATCGTTTATTATGGGTAAAAATGTCCTTCCTTTCTGAATATATTTGTCGAGAGCTATCATCGATCTATTTTTAACAGATCGACGACCTGATATTGGTACATTAACATTTAAAAATATAGCGTCGAGTCTGACATCACCCTCGAGAAAAAAGTTCGCCGGCTTTGACTTACTTGACTAATGGCAGTCATTAATCTTTCCGCCGTTAACTCATTTAGGGCAATAAAATTTAAATTTATAGCATTTTCCAGTAAGTCAGACCTAACACAAAATCTAACGCTATTGTAACCTTGAGAAGATTCTAAAATTGTATCTATAATGGATTGAAAGATTTTTATCAATTGTTCATATACTTCTGTCAATTTGATCATGTGAAGGTCTTTAAAAATAATTTTATATTCAGAGGCTAAACAGTTGAACTTTCAAGAGAAAGTTTGGTTAGCTTTTGATAATTCGTAAAACCTTTTACGATTAAAATAGGAAAGATCCAAAGGCTCTTCTTCGTCTGATGACATGTTTTCTATTTGATCTTAGGCGCAACTTGAAATAAAACTCTTGACGTATACCTAGGAAACAAACTAAAGTATTTAAAATAATATAAACTATAAAGTTCTAAAATATTAAGTATTAATTTTTCTAAAAATACGTTTTAAAAATTCTTTATTGTGTACATTTTCAAATTTCTTACACAGTTATAGGTATTTTCTTTGAAACTTTATCTATAAGACTCACAACCTCAGGTACTTCATCAAACTTTAAATTTAATTGTTTTTCGCGGATTTCCCCCCTATATTTCGTAAATAAATAACCCGTATCTTTAAAATTTTCCAGTTTCAGCATTCCCGGGAAGCATAGGGTCTGCTTTAGGATACCGCATGGTTTGCTTAAAAATTTTTTAACTTCTTCTATCAAATCTACCGAAATACATATTCCATATATAAGAGGTTTTTTAAAAGCGTATCTTCTAATAGCTATATATAATTTATTGTTTAATTTAACTAATTTTACACCGATATTTTCACTCTGATTAAATTTAATTTCGATAGTTTCCCACGTTTGATTTGTCGTCTAAATACAATAATGATACAATTGGACATGCAGTTCAAACAACATGGAAAATTAAAAAAATCTTACCATCTTTGAAGTCATCGAAAGAATTTAGATATTTTATGGTCGAGAGATATTGGCTCAAGTGATTGTACGCTGTGAATTGCGGGGTTATATACCGTATCTAGAACGGTGTTCTAATAGGCGTATCACGTTAAAATAAGTACATTTTGAACTATGATAGATATAAATCAATCTTGTTTAAGTTTTACAAAAACATCTGTTAGTTATAAAAGAGCAAAACATATTTTTAACTCGGTATAATACCTAGGCGCTAGATTATTCACCTTGAGGTATAATAAACCCTCGGATCATAGATAGTTTAATAGTATTTTATGGAACGAAGACTATAACCTATTTGTCATACGTATATTTCAAATTATATTTGACGTCAACCAACTTTGTCTTTGCTTTATAAAAACAACTGTTAATTATAAGAGATAAAAATATATCCTTTACAAAAGTAACGTTGGTTCGCTTGTTAAGGACTCTCGATAAGGGGATTCGAACTCGTAACAACGAGTTTAAAGACCGTTACGTTAACGAGCGAGCCAATGTTACTTGAGGTTATATTTGGTTGATGACTATAGTACCGTGGATTTATTAATATAATATGATTCTTTCCCCCGTTACGAAAAGTATTTCTGCTGGATAACCAATTTCACTACTAGCAATAAGTTACTGTATTCAGATCTACAAACTATTAAATTCTCACCGCAAATAATAGTCATGTCTTTATCAAATGTACCTTCTCTGTATACCTTGGCTAAAGTAGCGTCACGCGAAACTTTTAATATACTATACGAGTATGAACTCGCTTCTAGGCATGACCTTTATTTGGGTTGTTTACCCAGTCATATCGCTACTGAACTTGAAGAATCACTAGCTACCGCCGGTCCGTGTCTCGATTGAAACATTTTAAGCTATTTTTCGGTACAAGATCTTTTCGACACTCAAATTAAAGCACATTATAAACTTTCATTTCTACAGTACAATTATGTTATGACGCGCCCCTCAAAATTACCGCACAATATTCCCGATTGGTGTAACGGTAATCACGTTGTGAAAGACTATTTTAAATTAGAAAATGTTTTTGCATGCCCCAACAAAAACCCACATTGTATAAGGTGTCACGAAAACGATTCAAAACGTATATTAAAACTTTGTTCCACGTGTTATTATGATATCGATTTGAATATTGAGAAAGACTTTGATCAAGTGGCCCGTGTGAAATATCATTCAATTATAGACAGGGACGATATTTACGACAATATCGTTCTGGATAAGGGACACCAATTGTTACACTACCCCCTTATTCACTATTTTTACGGAAACCATTTGTAAAGAAACATTTAAAAAATATTTACCACGCCGTTAAACGTCCCCTAATATTCGATGAAACAGACGTTGAATTCAAAATCTTAAAATACCCTCGCTTGTAATATTACTTTTAATGTATAAATTTAAACTTAACCCCCCAATTTCCCGTGTAATTTAAAAATCCTTTTTTGTAAATATTCCCTATATCACGTAATGCATAGTGTACATGTGTATTTTCACAAAGTTTCTGTAAGACTCAATATCATACCGATCATAATAATACGTAGAACAAAGTATTTAGTTTATTATTATGTAACATGGCTGCCAGATTCCTGGAGTTTCTACTCCTGGGATCTGGCAGGGTGTTATGCCTCCATGTTACATGCTCCTCCTCATAGCCTAATCTCTGTGATTTTTAGTTAAGATAGTCAGTAGTCAGCTCTCAGACAGAGAGGTTGTTCTTTTGTGTATAACTTTAAAGTGTACGGTTAAATTGGGTTTATCCCGTTTTGGTTTACTTTATATTAATAAAGTCTTAGAAGATATTCTTCTAATTTTGGATATTTAAAGTAAGTTGTCTTTATTCTTTTTTATGGCCCTAGGGAGTTTTCTCCCTTAGTTAAATTATTCTACGGAGGGTTACAATTAGTTTATTTAGTTTATTATTATTTCATTTATATATTGGGCATTTATAATATTAAAGTAAAACGAAATAAATTTCCTTACCTACATTCCCAATATCAATCCAATATTATTATGATATTTTCGTTTGAACCAACTTACCATAGCATTTTTACGAACATCTGTCACGATAAAACAGTAGGTGTATGAATTAATCATTTTTGGAACGTTTTTCTCCCAATGTTAGTTCAATATAAACCTCTTCAACTAGGTTTTTTTTCTACCTTTTGTCTGCCTAGTGAGATATAATTTATCTTTGTATATGAATTTACGATTGTAGGTCTGTTGTTTGTACATTTTTATTTAAATGAGCAATTATACAAATCATAAACGTATAACATTGAGATTAATTGAATATCAAGTATAGATTAACTTAGTTTTGAAGAAGTCAATATCGTTTATGATACAATTAAAAAGAAATGGCTCATCAATTGGTTTGTTAGAACCAAAATAATTTCTATAATTTTCCAAAACTTTTTCATAATCAATTTTTTTCAAGGCTTTAATGAGGTTTTTTGCACTCTTTCATTCCAATCACTTTCTTCTAATTCACATGCAATCTGGTTTTGACAGGCCTCTTTTTGACAATATTTGGTTATTTCCAATAATATTTCAGTCAGATTCTTAAGAACAGCTTCTCTCATGGATTCCACGGCTCTCGTTTTCTCCACCAACTCATTGTCAAGCAGTCCTCTTATTTTTTTAAGTGTTCCCAAGCAGTATGGTTAAGGGAAATTCCCTCGCCAGTAGCATACATAACGTTATATTTTTCACATTTTCCTCGAGAGTATTTTCTGATGTCCAATATACGTTTCTTTTCACGGGTAAAACATTCCAATTTCAAATTTGAAGTAGTAGGATATAACCAAACGGAAAAACGCGGCGAATTACCCTTGAAGAACGTATCAATCTCGTTGGCATACTCAAAGATATTACACCATAGTTCCTTTTGTAAGCATAACTCTACACCCGCATCAGTCCTTTTCCAGTAAACCTCCGGGGATAAGACATTACCGATCCAAACCTCTACTTTATCCGCTACGCTATGAACTTGACACATCTTCATTTAAAAATGATAAAACTTTACCGCAACCCCTTAATATACGTTACGCAATACAACAATTCTTCGAATGACGTCACAATTGTAGATTTAGCCCTTGTCAATGTACGTTTAAAGCTATCCAATCATCTATTATCAATGACGTCACAGATACAGTTGTAGAAGAGACTGACAGGACTGCCAGATTCCCGCACAGTGTTTTCCCGCGAGGGGGCGCTTTTTCCCCGGGGGGCGTGGCATAACTCAGGTCATTGACCCTGTGACCTTGACCTACATTCTACATCTACATTCTACACCTACATTATACACCTACGGAGGTACGAAGTGTGGGGTTATACTACTCCTGATGGGGCGGCTTCTGGGAGCGCCTCGTGGGAAGCGTTAAGGTGGCTCTTAGAAAGGTCGAAGGGTTAACAAGGCTAACTTTTGAAGAAATTGGGACTGTGCTTACCGAGATTGAAGCGACAATTAACTCGCGCCCAATTACTCATACGTATCAAGACTCGTCGGAACCCATGCCCCTTAATCCTGCTCATTTCTGGGTGAACCGACGTTTGACAGTACTTCTATCCAGAGTTTTCTCTCGCAATGAATCACAGCAAGTAGCTAGAGCAGATTTAACTAGACGATGGCAATATCGTCAAACTTTGATGGAGAGATTTTGGTCTCGGTGGAGGAGAGATTACTTATTAGCCTTGAGATCGGCACATCACCGGACCAAATTCCAACCCACAAAGGAACTAGAAGTTGGCGATGTAGTATTAGTAGAGGAGTCTAAATTACCCAGATTAATGTGGAAAATGGGTAGATTGTTTACACTATATAAATTCGCTATGGTAAGCAAGCCCTCGTTTTGTCAAACTTCGCATCATATCCGAGAGCTTCAATGGCTGAACATTTTATCCGGGTTAACTTCAGACATTAATAAATAGTAAAACTGAGAAGGGGGTTAGTCAGCAATATTGAACATGTAGGGAATCATCATAAAGCTCTTTATATAACTAAAGTTTTGGAATTAAATGATGGCAATTACCAGTTCTTTCTCTCTGCAAAAACTTCGCGAACATATTCTTACTATGTTAAGTAATAAAAACGAAATTGGTTGTTGATTTCCACTCGTTTACTAGAAACACTAGGCCTATTAACCGGAGACATTTGTTTCGCGAAAATATCTCGAATACACTACGCATGCGCCAACCAGGAGACCTCTGATTGGCTGCTAGGTTGCGATCTTTGCGAAAATCTTTGACATGCCGAAGATTTTCGCGAGGTTTGCAAGGCCTTGCGAGCTTAGCTTTGGCGCGAATTTCTGTAGTGTAAACGATCCGAGCGAAGCGACGTACCGGGCGCGCGAGGGTTACGTAGCTTGCGACGCGAAAAAAATCCATAGTGTGGACGGACCTTAAAACGCGGCGCGCGCATTTAAGCCACTCCTCAAGTATAGACCAAATATAGACTGAAAATTCAAAATTGAGTAAATATTTATTGAAAATCCGTTAAAACATTTAATTTGTGACAATTTAGGACTTTTTTAAAATCCCTTAAAAAACGTTTTGACAATTGTATAATAATTTTTTTAAAAGTTTAAATATATATATTTTGTATAGAAATTTTTTATTACTAAATTTTGCAATTATTTACTTTTTGAGCAAAACGTAAAGAGTTCATGGTTGCGTCGAAGTTTTCCTTATCGGAGGGCGGGGGGGACCCTTTAAACGAGGAGCGTTTTTAAAAACAGTTAAAAATTGAATTAAAAGTTTCTTAAAAAGAGTTAAAAATATGCCCTCTTTCTGATAGGGATACAGTTTATCGTAAAAGGATTGACTAATTTGATACAATTAAAAACAGTTAAAAATTAAATTAAAAGTTTTTTAAAAACAGTTAAAAATTAAATTAAAAGTTTTTTAAAAACAGTTAAAAATTAAATTAAAAGTTTTTTAAAAACAGTTAAAAATTAAATTAAAAGTTTTTAAAAAACAGTTAAAAAATAAATTAAAAGTTTTTTAAAAAGAGTTAAAAATTAAATTAAAAGTTTTTTAAAAACAGTTAAAAATTAAATTAAAAGTTTTTTAAAAACAGTTAAAAATTAAATTAAAAGTTTTTTAAAAACAGTTAAAAATTAAATTAAAAGTTATTTAAAAACAGTTAAAAATTAAATTAAAAGTTTTTTAAAAACAGTTAAAAATTAAATTAAAAGTTTTTTAAAAACAGTTAAAAATTAAATTAAAAGTTTTTTAAAAACAGTTAAAAATTAAATTAAAAGTTTTTTAAAAACAGTTAAAAATTAAATTAAAAGTTGCTGCAATTTCACCAGTGCCATTTTATACTTGAACTCTTTCACCAACATTCTGGCTTCCCTTTTAAGTTGATAGTAACGTTCGAAGTCACGGTCAACGTCATCCAGCTGCTCCAGACCCGACATGATAGTGTGCGTGCTCTACGAAACAAAATTTTAAATGATTTAAATCACTGTTCACAGTAAAATTATCAACATTGCGCTTGAATCATCTTTGTTAACTTGTCCAAGCCTGAATTTATCCCATATTTCCCAAAAAGTTAGCAAACTTACCGATTAAAACTAACTTTGACTAAAACAAATAAAACGAGACAAACTCGAACTGAATTATTGATTAAAATAAAATCACTAATTATTAAAATAATAAAAATAGTTGCAACTGAACTATTGATTAAAATACAAGTTGGGAAAGCCAAAATATTACCTCTCCGAGTGGATATGACTATCACTACCCCTTAAACAACCTAAATATATGCATCTATCGCTTTTTTTAATTCTTTGCAAATGCTGGAATTCAATTTTAAAATAGTCAATTGTTCAAGCCTTTTCAATATCTCTCAATTGCAGTGGAAACTCTACTCTCTCGCTATACCTCAACCGTATTCTTAGTCTACCAGTATGATTTGTAACATTTGTCCATATCAAAGCTGAATCATACCTCGCCACACAAAAAGCAAATGTCCCCAAAACATGGAAGCCACAACCCAATCACACATAAGCTAGGCTCCCACTTAACCAAAATAATTATTAAACAGTTAAATACTCACAAAGAGTGGCAAAATCAATCTCCTTCAGTAATACGTAGCGCTTAAATATATTATTTTCCGAACAAAATTAATCGAGCAAATTTAACGTTTAACTTCTGCCTTTGAAATTCTATCATCAAAGAGTGATTCAACTGTTTTAAAAAAGGTTTTTTTCGCAAATAGGGCGCTATCATATCAACCGCAATTCCGTCATATTTAAAAAATATACATTGCCAACACTTTTTTAGACACAATAGTGGAAGTTTTAGCCTCATTTAAAACATGTAAAACATTATCTCATCTACAAATAGCTTACACATGTCTTTTTTACCAACACCTAGCCGTTTGGATTTTTCTAAAGCAATCTTAGCACCAAAATATTTTTTGATACAAAATAAATGTTCTATATTCTTCATTTTTGAAAATATATTTTTAAGCGTTTATAATGATTACTCTCTACACCTACACTAATCTTACACAAACAAGGAGTATAAATCCACTAGTGGAAGCGGTGTTTTTATTGAAAATATATATTTTTAAGTGTTTACCATGCTTACGCTCCACAGCTACACTAATCTTACACAAACAAGGAGTACTATAAGCCCACTACTGGAAGCGCTATTTTTATTCAAACGTAAAACATTTTCGCTTAAGTTTATCATCTCTAGGCATCGTTAAAAATGTCTCTATCACTCCTAGGTAACTGTATGCACAGGAGTTTACGACATTGTAACTCAAATGCATCTGATTATGTTTTAACAAGGTTAAATCTAACTGGGAGTAAGATGAAAGGAGTAGAAGCTTATCTGTCTTAGGAAATATGAAATTTTATCTTAACAGTTCGTTAAATCATAAGTTTATAACGAAAAAACGCGGAAGGGGAAAACGAGCAGACAACAGTGATTTTTGGGGGTTAGAAGGTTAAGAGCGCCATCTGTCGTCCGTGCCAAAGTTGAACTTCCTCTCGAAAGGCAATGAGAAAGTGGATAAAATAATGCCATAAGCTATTTAACTGCGTCGATATATTTAACGACTTGACCCATGACATGCGCTTAATGAATCCTATTTAATGTTGGATGCTTGGAAACTTGGTAGACGTAACAGTCTGTACTAGTACCCAAGCATCCTTCAATAAACGCCTGGCAACATTGTGGTACGCATGGTACAACTAAAAACTAGGATGTGTATTTATCTTTCGACTCACTCCAAGCCTTTAAGCCCTCATTACAGAGGATTTGAAACACTATCGTAATTCCTAGTGTCTCGAATCTCTACGTTCCTGTCCATTATGAACAGTGCTGAGAGAATGATACATCAGAAAGAGCCATTCAAATCGAATTGCCGAAAATATTATCCATATTTTCATTTCATATAACAGAGAAAACAAATTATTATGGTTCTGAGAGGAGCTTCCTTATTTGGTTGTTATTCTCAAAAATATATCGCAATGCACGGGCCTTGTTGGATATAGGAGGCAATGAAGGAAATATATCACAATGCGTGGGCCTTGATAGATACAGGAGGCAATGTAGGAAATATAACGCAATGCACGGGCCTAAATAGATATAAGAGACAATGTAGGAAATAGAACGCAATGCACGGGCCTTGATAGATATAGGAGGCAATGATTTAACGACTTCGGTACTTGGGTTTATCTTTAATATTTAAGTAAATATAATTATTTTTAATTATTTTAATCGCCAGTAAATAACTTTAAAAATAGTTAAATCGTTTAAAATAAAGTTGTTCCTATTATCTTTCGAAACTTTGCTAATATTGACGTTTAAAGTGAAGGGTACCCCTCTTGCCCGCTTTTTTCAAATTTTGGGGTATATGTACGATTCGTGTCCATTATAATAATAGATAAAAACGCATTCGCGTGAACCTTTGATGGAAGCCCTGCCATTGGGAGGCTAGACGTTTCTCGTAACCCTAGCTGATCGCCGCGTATATCTTAAAACCAAATAATAGATAACAAGACGGCCCAAGGGCTCGTAATAGTAGCCATATCGTACGAGTGAATAGCCCCTCTATACCCTACCCTAATGAGTGGATAACCCCTCTATACCTTACCCTAATGAGTGAATAGCGCTATCTTTTTCAATGCTTAAATGATTCACCGTGCATAAAATCAGAGTGAATAGCCCCTCGATTCCTTACTCTAAACAGTGATTAAATTATGACCGTATAAATTTACTGTAATTCAAATATTCCGGCGAATCGAAGAACAGATAGTTTTTAGTGATAATCCCCTCGATGAGTTTACAACATAGACTTATGCCGATGCACACTTATCGCATCTTATAAATTTCTAACAAGGACTTATGCCCAGAAACTTTTGAAGGAGAAAGTTTAGTTATAGTGATTACGCATTTTAGTGATTGTCCCCTCGAATTACCTTTAGCAATGCTAAAATGATCAAACGCATAACGCTCATTTAACACTATGTTAGCTCTATCTAAACCCACCTTTGAATTAACCGCCAAAACGTTCCAGTCAAACATAACGGGGAAAATCGTTATCTATTTAATTAGCACATACATAAAAAGAAAATAAATATAAAAACCCCAAACATACAAATTCATAAGTATCCGACCCCACAGATAAAAATTCAAAAGTATCCGACCCCACAGATTAAGAGGTACCCCACCCCACATCACCCCGACTTTAGAGATAAGAATAAATAATAAAAAACTCTGGGTTTCTATCAAGTCTCTATAGTTCAGTGGTAGAATGTTTGTGTACTACGCCAGCGACCCGGGTTCGATTCCCGGGTCTAACCTGAAAAATTTTTAATTAAAATTAAATCTCTAACCGAGCCCAGTAACCCCTATGGGTGGGTTGTGGTAATATAAAGTTCCTTTTAAGCTAAAATCTGACGATAACGAAGCGACAACCCCGGCCACTACTACTACTACTACTACTACTACTACTACTACGGACGGCTCGGGTCAAACTAAGAGCCTATCGTATACTACGATATGGCTAAAAACGCATTCGCGTGAACCGATGGTGGAAGCCCTGCCATTGGGAGGCTAGACGTTTCTCGTAACCCTAGCCGATCGCCGCGTATATCTTGAAACCAATAATAGATAAAAACGCATTCGCGTGAACCGATGGTGGAAGCCCTGCCATTGGGAGGCTAGACGTTTCTCGTAACCCTAGCCGATCGCCGCGTATATCTTGAAACCAAACGATGACTGGGGAAAAGAAGCCAGAATGTACTGACTGGCGTCCATGTGGAATGGACAAAAGACCTGAAGATGGTGGTGCATTGAAGCTGGTGTCAATGTGGAATTGACGAAGAACAGAAGATGGTGGTGCATAGAAGCTGGTGTCAATGTGGAATTGACGAAGAACAGAATATGGTGGTGCTTGGAAACTAGCAAGTACAGACTAGTGTCCATGTGGAATGGACGAAAACCAAAGCTGGTGGTGTTGGAACTCAAGTAGAATAGCCAGAGGAGACAAACCCAAATTTCCGTGAACTGTCAATGCAGTCCGGAAATTGGGAACACGTTTGCTCCGATACGCAAACTGCGAACGCGGTCACGTGGGGCGTGACAGACAGAAACACAGACAGACCCAGACAGACACACAGACAGACCCAGACACACACACACGTCCAGTGTAATACCTCTCCGTTACATACGTCACTCGTAGAGGTAAAAATGACTAATTATTAAAATAATAAAAGCAATAAAAACGAATCCGAACCACACTGTGAATACCAACCGTCCACAACGTCTTTTTATAGTTAAAAATCTGGAGGCACCAAAGAGAATTTAGAAGGGGAGCGGAAGGGGTGGTTTGGAATCTAGCGCAACGTCGTCTGCTAACATAGATAATATCTATGCTGCTAAACGTTATCTAGGCAGGTCGATTTCCGGTATGATGCGTTTGTAACAGAGAGATTTTAGAACATGTGACCGGAAACTCGCCTACCCCAAAAAGCTCAACGCGACAACTTGTTTGGGCTTCATCACGTTTAATAGAGTCAATGGGGGGGTCTTCCACTCCCCTTCTAAATTCTCTCTGGAGGCACGAGCCACACGAATATGTTAACCAATCAGAATAGGGCATAGATAAAATATACTCTAAGGTGCTGGAGTGGAACTCAGATGAAACGAGGGGATGTGGTTTTGTTTTTTTATAAAAAAGTCTATGTCAAATTAGAAAGAATTTATATCGAGAGGAAAATAGTTTTTATATTATAAAACTAAGTTCAAGTTGGCCGGGAGTGTGGCGCACTCTTGTAAGCCAAGCTTCTGGGCGGCAAAGTTTGAGCGAATACGACACATGTCGGCGATCCTACCCTATAGGTGCCGACTGCCCCGTGTCCGCACTCCGCCGGAGGTGACTTGACCCCCACACCCCTTCTGTCACCTCCCAAGTAAACCTCATTTCCTTCCAGTGTTTAACGAAGCTGGAAACTACTACTACCAATTTTATTGCTCCTTGGGAGCGCTCCGCGAGGATCCAAAGCCGCCCCAAAGGAAAACGCTATTAGTTTCAAACTTTGGCAGACGACGTTGCGCTAGATTCCAAACCACCCCTTCCGCTCCCCTTCTAAATTCTCTTTGGTGCCTCCAGACAAGGCACCCTAGATAAAATAACGGCTGGTGCACGCTGCTCTAGTAAGGGGCGGCAGGAGCTTGTATTGAAAAGGGCCTTCTCATACCTAGATGGCGTTACAATTCATCAATTTAAAGGCGCGAACTTTTGAAGCTGTAGAAACTTAGCAAGTAACGGACAGCTCAAAGGTGATAATATTCAATAACTTTATATATTTTTTAAGGTTTAAAAAACTTTATTTGTAATTTTTTTAACCCATGAGACAATTTTATGCTTTCAGTTTTAACACATGGGATAATTTTATGCTTTCAGTTTTAACACATGGGATAATTTTATACATTTTAACACGAGATCATTTTATACATTTTAACACATGAGATCATTTGATACATTTTAACACATGAGATCATTTGATACATTTTAACACATGAGATCATTTGATACATTTTAACACATGAGATCATTTGATACATTTTAACACATGAGATCATTTGATACATTTTAACACATGAGATCATTTGATACATTTTAACACATGAGATCATTTGATACATTTTAACACATGAGATCATTTGATACATTTTAACACATGAGATCATTTGATACATTTTAACACGAGATAATTTTATACATATACAGCAGTTGCTTCTTGAAATTCTGCATTGTTTTCATGTTCTTGAAAAATAGTGTTTTTTAAATTGTCGCTCCTAGTCCTAGTTGTTGTTGGAATTGCCGAGACTAACAATCGCTTGTTTTTAGTAGAAATACTAAAATCTGATTTCTTAAAGTGTTTACTGCAAACTTTAGCAACACCTTCAGACTCTATCCACTTTTAATATTGACTTATGTCTTCTCCAAATATTTCACTTATCCATTTAGCCTTCCTAGTCTCATCTTTAGGAAAAGAATGAAAGCTATTGCATGCTGCTCGTCTAGAAGGTGTTTCTTTCCGTTGTATTCCTTTTGTTTACAATTTGGCACAAAGCACATAACCATTCTGACGTGTAATATAGGAACTTTACTATGTTTTGTGCTTCGAAAAACAATATAATTAGTAGTAATTAATAATAGAAAAAGCCATCTTCGGTTAACAAATTACTTTTAGCCCTGACAACAGCATGCTTTCCTAAATAAACTATAGTTATGTTAAAAAGTTTTATTTCTTATAAATTGTTTTTAGTATATATGAAATGTGAGTGTATCTCATAAAACTAAAGAAATATTTATAGTTGTTTTGTATAATTTATTAATAATAATGAAACTTACCTCGAAAATCCTGGCCTCATTTGCTCGTTTCAGCCCACCATCTTGGTCTGACTCCCGTTTAAATTCCCGTTTTGGCGCGAAAATACAATTGAAAACGAGCACCTCTACTGGCGAAAATTGGCAAACAAAACTTCACTTTTGGGTTAAAAAAAAATAAGCGCGCTCCAGCCGTTATTTTATCTAGGGTGCCTTGCTCCAGATTTTTAACTATAAAAAGACGTTGTGGACGGTTGTTATTCACAGTGTGGTTGGGATTCGTATTGAAGGGGTTTTATTATTTTTATTGCTTTTATTGTTTTTATTGCTTTTATTATTTTAACTCATAAATTTTAAATTTTAAATTTTTAAATTACGATGGCTGGTGATCAGGACAGGATTACCATTCGCAAGAACTTAACCACAAAGTCCTCTTTACAACACAAAATTATGGATACCTTTTTACGGATAAGACCGTTAACTGCCAATGAAAAATCTGATGACAGTAATGAGGTATGTAAAGATTAAAGTTAGCGAAAAAGCAAAAAGCTGCGGTTATGGCAGTAAAAACTTATAATCATTAGCCATATTGTTTAATGTGTTAATACAAGCCTCTATTTTCATTCCAGACGTGCATGGAGGTGCTGTTAAACAAAGACGTGATTCTAAAAACCCCCGTCTCTTCAGCGACCTTCAAAAACAATTCTCGGGACTCTGACCACCGCAACATCAAATTTACGTTCACAAAGATTTTTGGCCCTGATACGTGCCAGCAAGATTTCTTCTTGGAAGTTGTTGATGGTACCGTTCAAGAATTCGTCAATGTCAAAAACCAGGAATGGTGTCACCCTCAATTCCCCTCTCTCTTCTTTACCCCTTTAAAAGTAAGTTAGGGGCGATGTTTTTATAAAAGGAACCATGGGCTAGGTACCCATTGTATAGTCGCTCTCTTCGAAAACTACTAGGGAAAACCCCCAAGAGAACGAGAGAGAGGAAAATAACAAGAAATAGGCAGTTCGGGTACACTAGTCGTCGAATATAGTCGCATGATAACTTTAAAACTTTCGTGAAGATAAAACTAAATGATTTTTAGTATAAAGCGTAGTACTTATTTCGAGCCCTGCCTCACAAATTGGTGTCAGAAGTGGGATGGAAATCGCTCTGTTACGGTTCCAACCTTAATATAGTTATTGCATTAATTAAACCGTCATCGTGGAGGAAACAGACAAAGCCGCGCTTCCAACAAAGGTCCTCACTCGCTCGGTAACCAGAAAAAACCCGTTGGAGCTTATAACAACACGAGAAGGGACCAAGAAAAATAACAAGAAAATGGCGGAAGGTGAAGGGGTGAGTCCAACAGCTTTAGCTCAGTATATGGCGTCCGTAAACCAATTAGTTAACGCGCTCAAGAAAAATAACGACCAAAATCACGCGCAAGCTGCAACAAAAGCCGCCACAAACGTGCCCTTGAATGTATCGCCTCATACTTTTAATAATGGGAATTTAAACGTTCCCAAATTTAATGGAATGCCGGGAGAAGCGGCTACGGATTGGCTCGAAAGATTTGAAAGGGTAGCTAAACAATTAAATTGGGATGAAAACTATAAATAAATGGCAGCACCCGGCTACTTCGCCGAGTTCAGTACGGCTTACAATTGGCAAAGGGCCTTAGGGGCTCAACTGACCACGTGGGTCTCATGGGTCGATGGGTTTAAGAGAGCGTTTCCCGAAGATAAAACGGCAGAAGAATGGATGCTTGATATGAGGGCGCGGAAACAATGGCCTGGCGAACCATTTTCAGCCTATCTTTTCGCCAAGTTGGAACTATGCCGTAAAGCCGGCAGCGTTGATGTAGAGGCCAATATAAACTCTGTAATCATAGGAATGGTAAACCGCTCTCACGCTGCAATCATGAAAGCCGCCATTAGCACTATCAATACTTATGACGCCCTTCAGAGTATTGCGAATTCGCTAGAAATGTCGGACCGATTAAATCAAAGGTCTAAAACTAACCCCATAATGCAATCGATAATGGCACAGCAATATGCATCATACATACACACTAGTCAAGCAGCCTTAGGAAAAACACCGCAGCTCTATGAAAATTCCACGGTACAAGGCTTAGCGTCCGGTAACCCCTTACTCCCAAATGGGTTCAACCCTTTCACTCACTACCTTCCAGTAAACCCCATTGCACCCTCCTCGGCCGAAGAATCTATTAAACCTAATTTAAGTAAACCAGAGGAATCCACTCAGGAACTTCTAAAAGAAATGATGGCGGAAGTCAAAACAATGAAAAATGAAATAGCCGATTTAAAGCAAGCCTCTCAAGGACGAGAAAGAACCGAGAATCGCCAAAACTATTTCAAAAATAACCCCCAAATTCCCCATTGTGACTACTGTCGAAGAAACGGGCACGTGTATCGAGATTGCTTTTACCGACAACCCGGGTGGTACAACAACAACCAATCCGGACTGTACCGGAATTATCAGGACTACCCCCACTAAAGTCAAAATGGCCCCCGATACGGGTCTCAAAACAAGCCTTCTTATAACCAAAGCAACGATCAAAACACACGCGCTCAAGCACCATATTCGGATTCCAGGAATGGGGGACGATTTTCTACCCCCACTGAAGGGCATCGACATCCAAGCAACAACCCGTTCTCGGGAAACGACCGACCTGGCCCCATGTGAGGGCAGGGCCAGGAGAAGAAACCAAAGTCCCTATTGTAATAGTAGCGCCCTCTTTCTCAGCTCCTACTGTATTAGTTAAAATCTTCGGAACGGCAAGCGAGGGTATAAACTGTCTTATTGATACCGGAGCGGCTCGGTGTGTAATTAGTGAAGAATTAATAGACCAATATAACCTTTCGAACCTCAAAGAACCTTGGGACGGACCGGCTTTAGTTGGCTTTGACCGTGGCTCTTTAATGCCGACTTCTACTATCAAACTACAAATAGCGATTGAATCAGACCAATTATTTACGTCAGTGCAATTCCTCGTAATTAAGGATTTACTTTTCCCAATGTTGTTGGGGATAGACTGGCTTTGTGAGAATGAGGTAACACTAGCGTTCAAAAGTGATGGCTTTTGCCTAGATTTAAATAACCAACGCGCGACTCGACTTCTGCCTTATTTAACTGAGTCAAAGGAGCTGCTAGAACAACCGAAACAAGTTAACGAAGATTATTCTAATACAATCCAAAAATGTATAAACTACTTAGATAGCCCCAAACAGAAGAACAGACCCCCGATCGACTCACGATTAGAGACCTTGCCTCCTAGTAATCCAGCCTATTGGGATCTAAATCGGGTACCAAAAGAGATCACCATTACTCGTGAGGACCCTAAAGAACAGCCGCGAACAGTTCCGAGTAACACATCTACGAAGGAAATACCTACTCTACCCATCTTATTAGTTGATCGCACTAATATACCAGCCAACTCCGGAATGATTGTTTACGGAGAAACTATCGATCGAAAGATACTTACAAATCCGGGAACTGAAGTCGTAACGGTACCTCATACTAATTACGCCAAAGGAAAAGAATTCATCGTCCCCGGATCCATAGTCACTGTCGAGAGTAATACAGTACCCATTTTCATTGTTAACCCATCCAATCATGCTCTTAAACTCAATCGAGGGGATCATATAGCGGAAGTAACGGAGGTCTACCAGAAGGGGACCGCCCCTGTTTTAAGTTGCTGCTCCTTTAATCTAGACAACACCTCTAACCCGTCACTTGATACCACGCACTTAAACGGAAAAGAGAGAAAACAGCTCAAACAATACCTAAAATTTGGAGAAAATTTGACTGAATTGGAGAAACAAAAATTAATGGAACTCCTCGAGCAATACCAAGATTGCTTCTCCCTTGACTCTGAAACGATCGGAAAATCCGAGTTAATACATCACTCCATAAATACCGGGGATCACGCCCCAATCCATCAACACGCTTACCGCGTTGCACCCGCGGAAAGGAAAATAATTAAGGAACAAGTCGAAGAAATGCTAAAGGCAAATATTATTAAACCATCCTTAAGTCCGTGGTCCAGTCCCGTTATTTTGGTCAAGAAGAAGAATGGCGAATGGCGTTTTTGCGTAGATTTTAGGAATGTCAATGCCGCAACAAAAAAAGATGTATATCCCCTACCTAGGATGGATGATACACTTGATAAACTCGGGGGATCTCGCTATTTCACCTCGCTTGACCTACGATCAGGATATTGGCAAGTGCCAGTAGCGCCGGAGGATACCGAAAAGACCGCCTTCATAACTTCTGACGGTCTCTTCGAATTTCAACGCATGCCATTCGGCCTATGTAATGCCCCATCTACATTCCAACGCCTTATGGACAGAGTATTGGGTCCTCTGAAATGGACCATGGCACTTGTCTACCTTGACGATATCGTCGTTTATTCGGAGACCTTTGAAGAACAAATCAAACGCCTCGAACTAGTATTGTTGGCCCTAAGAGACGCCGGTCTAACTTTGAAACCAGAGAAATGCTTATTCGGATCCGACGAAATTACATTCCTAGGTCACGTTATCAACGCCGAGGGAATTAAACCAGATAAAAATAAACTAAAAGCAATTAGTTCGTACCCGACGCCTCGGAGCGTCAAAGACATTAGGGCATTTTTAGGCCTGACTGGATACTACCGCCGGTTCATCGCCGATTACTCGTCGCGCGCTTCAGCCCTGTCGCAACTTCTAAGAAAAGCACAAGCCTGGGAGTGGAAAGAACCTCAAGAAGCCGCGTTCCAAGATCTGAAGAAAGCCCTGCTTCGCCCACCGATTTTGGGACACTTCTCCGAATCTGACCGTATCGAAATACATACGGACGCAAGCGGAAAAGGTCTGGCCGCTATTTTAGTACAGTTCAACGACCTCGGTCAGGAACGAGTTATTGCTTACGAATCCAAGCGCCTCAATAATCATGAAGAGAGGTATCACGCAAGTGAACTGGAATGTCTGGCAGTTATTGAAGCCGTCCAGCGCTTCAGACCTTACATATACGGTCGACCATTCACCATAGTTTCGGATGCAAGCGCGTTACAATGGCTGAAAACAAAGAGGAATCAGAATAATAAGTTCGCTCGTTGGTCTATCACCCTCGAGGAATATGAACCGTATGAAATTGTCCATCGAGCTGGAAAACTGAACCGCAACGCCGACGCCCTCTCCCGTTTACCAGTTAGAAAACCCGGGTTTGAAGAAGAGCAGGACATAACTTTTGGGGTTTTACAATTCGTCAACACCATAATAACATCAAACCCGACGAAGACCTATACTACTAACGAAATAGCCCTCGCCCAACAAAGCCTACCAAAACTAGCTAAAATTATCAACGCCCTGTACGCTCACTACGAATATAAGGTACCACTAGAAAATGACGCGTCTGGATATTATCTGAAGAATGGGATTCTTTATAAAGAAAACCCTTACAAACACGGTCGTCGGTACCTTTTGGTCATTCCGCCGCCCCTTCGACGGGACATTCTAGATATGACGCATGACCAACCAACATCCGGGCACCTGGGCTTCGAAAAAACACTTGGGAAAGTGACCGAGCGATATTGGTGGCCAAAATGTCGAAAAACAGTCAAACGCTACGTGGATTCTTGCGTAAGGTGCCAGATGAGAAAGGTTCCTCCAGTAAAACCTGCCGGTCTTCTGAAACCTATAACTCCCCCGACCCAACCATTTGAAATGATCGGTATTGATCATTTAGGACCCTTGCCTACAACCTCAAAGGGGAATAAACACTTAATTGTAATGATGGACTACCTCTCGAAATGGGTTGAAGTTAAGGCAGTACCTTCCACCGAATCCCGTCATGTAGTTGACTTTCTCACGCGAGATATCGTACTCCGTCACGGGACTCCACGAAAAATTATAAGCGACAGAGGATCGTCATTTTTATCAGCCGAAACTGGAAAAGCGTTGGAATCGCTTGGGATCCAACACGCCACAACTTCAGCCTATCACCCCCAGGCTAACGGATTGACCGAAAGAGCAAATAAGACAATCATTGATATCATATCGGCTTACGTTAACCAACAGCACCGTGACTGGGATGACTATGCACCCTTTGCCGCCTTTGCAATGAATACATCCTTACAATCAACAACAGGAATAACCCCATTCCAACTTCTTTATGGGAGAATCCCAGTCTTGCCAGGTGAAAACCGATTACCAGACCTGCCAATAGAAAACAATTCGCCAGAAGAAACGCTGTCTCGGTTAGTCGAGCTCCGCCGAATAGCCCGGGAAGCCATACTACATCAACAAGAACGACAGAAGGAACAATACGACAGTCATCATCGCGAGGTTGAAGAATTTCAAACAGGTCAATTAGTAATGGTCCGGAACTTCCGAGGACAAAAGGGCCACGCAAAAAAACTACTAGATAAGTATCGTGGGCCTTTCCAGGTGGTTAAGCCTATTGGCAATACTACCTTCCAAGTCGAGGATATCCCATCGTGCCGGGGAAAGAGACGACATCGCGTATTCGCAGTTCATGCGCAACACATAAAACCGTTTCAAGCGCGGGACTACGAGGACTTAGCAGACCTCGGCGGAATCGAACACGATGAGGACTACGATTATGACAGTGAAGGAAACGTGTCCGAACTGTCAGAAACCGAACATGATGACGATGAGCATCTTAGTAACTCAAATCCTGCGGTTGATAGTACAGATCCAACTAGTGAAGACGAAGTGACGCGCGTGACGACGAATAGGGCCCCTGGGAAACGGGTTGTTCGCGCTCCAGTTAGATACGGTAACTGTGTTCAGTAAGAATTAACACAACATTGATTTAAAAAAAACCCTCTTGTTTTCTATTAATGATTGTCTCTTAAATATCTCTTTTTATGTATTGATTTTACCCCATCATTCTCTTGTTAATAATTTTCATTTTGGATTTTGAATAATATGTTTATCATGTGTTTGTGTGGGACACCCAAAGGCAGGATGGCCGAACTGTCACCCTCAATTCCCCTCTCTCTTCTTTACCCCTTTAAAAGTAAGTTAGGGGCGATGTTTTTATAAAAGGAACCATGGGCTAGGTACCCATTGTATAGTCGCTCTCTTCGAAAACTACTAGGGAAAACCCCCAAGAGAACGAGAGAGAGGAAAATAACAAGAAATAGGCAGTTCGGGTACACTAGCCGTCGAATATAGTCGCATGATAACTTTAAAACTTTCGTGAAGATAAAAATAAATGATTTTTAGTATAAAGCGTAGTACTTATTTCGAGCCCTGCCTCACAATGGCAAAAACTGCCTGGTTTTTCCCTATGGAGCCACAAATTCGGGGAAAACCCACACCCTCCAAGGCTCTCCTCAAAATCCAGGTGTTATACCTAATGCCTTGGAGGTTATTTTCCACGTCCTAAAAGATCACCAGATGAAATCCCCAAGATATCAACCTGTTTCTTCCGCTATGATTGAAGAATTGACTCCCGAAGATCAAAGAGCCCAGAGAGTGATCAAAGAGACTCTTATTGCTGGAATTCCTGAATTTTTAATTAATTTTTAAATTTCTAATTAATTTTTAATTAATTTTTAAATTTTTAATTAATTAGGGTGATGATATTAGCTCTGATAATTCAATAATTTTTAACTGTTTTTATAAAACTTTTAATTTAATTTTTAACACTGTTTTTAAAATACTTTTAATTTAATTTTTAACACTGTTTTTAAAAAACTTTTAATTCAATTTTTAACACTGTTTTTAAAAAACTTTTAATTTCATTTTAATTTTAATTCAATTAATTGTTTGAGGCTAATCAGTAACGAAATAGTAGTCAGCGAAATGTAATTTAACAATTTTATATAGGCCTAATAAACGAAGAATTTTAAATAATTCTATTTATTTTCAAATTGGCTTATGTTGCATGGATTAACTAAGGCTAGGGATTGTTCACTAACCGTGTTTCCCATGTATTTTTAACGCCAACTTCATGTTCCGAATTATTCCTTGATTCTCCTCTTCATTCCCCCAATTTATTGGACCAAAACTGATATTTGTTCCAATTTTCTTGTAACTTCCGGTTAGGGATAGTAGCCATTGAGTTCAGAACATATATCCTTCTAGAGTTCTATTTGGATATCGGGTTTTCGCGCGACCATCGTTTTTGAAATTATGGGACGGACGGATAACTTTATCTATTTCACTTAAAAAATACATATTTGTTACTATGGGCTATGGCGTCTGCTATAACTTCGTAATATAGATAGTAAATGTTTAGAAAGCGCTTATGATAATGAAAGTAAATTGCTAGATTCTAGTAAAAACAGAGAAGGAACCGCATTAACCGATAGTGGTATATTTATTTTTGAGCTTTCGTGATAGTCAACTTGACAAAAATGATCACCGCAAATGTCTTTTTTTGGACTCCATTCAATTCCATTAATGGCCTGAGAGTCCAGATTCCAGAATGAGTAGCAGACGACGCGTTCTTCAAAAGCACAAAGGTTAATATATTGTCTATTGTGCCTCGAAGCTGCATCTCCTGTCCTCGCGTAAGATCCTTACTCCTATTTGCAACTTCCATAGAAAATTTATTGAAGCATCTATTGGGCTTGTCAGATTTTTTTGGCTTTCTGTACTTAAAATACCGCCAATAGGGACTTGGCAATTCGGGCTTAACTCCGCCCCCAGCGCCATTATGGTATGTTTTTTTAACAGAATGAAAGCTACATAAGCCCCTCCTCCTGGTATGTTTTTTAGCACTAGTGGAAGGTAGTCTGACGTTGCATGACGTAGTACTGCCAAGTCCCTATAGGCGAAGATCATTAAATGCCCAAATAACTGACAAATGGTACTGTCAAACCTTTTGCGCAGCTTATAATTCGTCAATTTATGGCTAAATAAAGTGGTTTCGTTTTGTTAGGGTTTTAAAAATGGTGTAAGAATGTAATACCCATTGAAATTTCTAAAAGAAAAACTAATTACAAATTTTCACGATAAATTTTTGGCTTGTTTTTGGGCTGGGTAGTCTAGATCTTAGTCAGTTTTTGGGCTTCTTTTCGAAATATAGATTGGTGGTTTTTTGGGATTGTTTCCAATTTGATTTTGGCGCGTTCAAGTTTTTCAAATCTGGCATCCCTGCAGCAAAGCTTTATTGGCTTAACAAAAATAACTAACCGCTTGTCAAATTCTAGAAAGTTAGGCCTAGGTCAAGAATTTTTTTTTTGCTCCATTTAATTGTCGAGCTAGGGCTATGACGCCTTACAGCTCAAATCGAACTAACATAAAGTAACTAAATAATAATAAATAATAGATGGGGAGTGGTGGATGACTTTCCCTTCATTCGAGGTAAATTTTAAGAAACCTGCGCAGTTTAAATTTAAAGAGGGGGAGAGTGGGCTGGGAGACTACGTCGGTAGGAAGGGAGTTCCAGATGGGAATAGTCCTCCTGAAGAAGGAATGCTTCATAGGGTCTTTGTGGGATTGACGTAGAAAAAGTTTATGAACGTGCCCTCGAGTCATATGGGCTTTGGGGGCAGCAGTAAAGTACGTCTGACCTTGGCGGTTTAGGGTTTTAAAGAGGCAAGTGAGGTCTAGATAGGTCCGGCGAAGCGAAAGGGAAGACCAGCCTATAGAATCAAGTCTTGCCTGAACCTGAAATATCAATCAATCATCTACTGAAAGAGGTATCAACCCACTTTTTTTCAAAAGAAGGTAAATAAGGATTAGATGGCTTGCTGCTTCAAACAAGATTTTTAATCATGAACAGAATATTTTGCTATTTTTGGCCAAATTTAGATATTCGGTAATTGAGTTGATATGAAAAAGCCCTTTTTGCTCATCTCTATTTTAAACTTCAATCGCAGATTTCGCTTACCATTTCACAAGCATAATTAACACTACTGAAGGACGCAAATCTATCTGTGATCGGTAACGGAGACCAATGTAGCAATTTTCCCAATTAATCGGTTTGAACTTCATTTGCACATTTCTATTCGTTAATTTGAAATGTTGCGAGAAATTTGAGTGGAATATAAGTATTTATATCTTTCAGTAGAATGTTGATATTAAAGAGTCATTGAGTTAAAAAAATTGGTATCAGTATTTCAATAAAGCTTTAATATCAACATCGGTTAATTTACGATATGGGCTCATGATGTTAAGGCTCGTTTACACAAGCGCGAGGTTCTCTAGCTGAAGTGGAAAGTAGGTTCCGAAGTAGGAAGTCGTATCTCGCGCAAAAAATCGGTTTCGGCGTAAGCTTGTTCTCTACGCGAGGCCTATCGTTCACATAGGAGCTTCAAGTAAGCGCGCTTTTGGGTACTCTTGCGAGAAACCGAGAAGGTAACCATACAAAATGGCGGCGGGACTAGTAACGACGGTATCATTTAATATAATATTAATGAGCTGTCATTTTCATTTCCCTGGCATTGGCTTCCCATTTTAAGTTTTGCAAGTCCCTGTCTCGATAATTAATGTTGGACTTGTACCAAATCGCAAATTATATTTAATAAATGTTCCTTTTTTTCCGTGTCCTTTTTTCTATTGTTGGCTTTTGACATTTTTTCAGGTTCCATTTTTTCTTTCAAAGACATCGTTCTTTCTATTCTGTCAAATTATACTCTCAAAATGAAGCGTGAATGACTAGCAGACAAAGACAAATTAACCACCGACCATGCGCCGACTAAACAAATGCTTGTCATTGGATACCAAAAGTCACATGACATTCCGATTAAGCTGAAATCGTGCGAGAAAATCTACCTTGGCAGATCGCGAGCTTATTCGGATTATCAGCTTCATCTCTAGGCAAAAGCTCGTTCAAGTGATATTCTCGCGGGCTTGTGAACGAGAAACAGAAACACGGGTCAGCTTCACCTCTCAGCTTTAAGATTTATATTCCCGCGCTTGTGTAAACGAGCCTTTAGTCTGTTTATAAGATTAAATCGTTACTTCAAGTGTCACAAGAAAGTATCTACCTCCAAAATCGAGTGTTAGTAACTTTAAAACCATCTCCTCGTCACAGGATATCCGAGGGTGAATTTATTATATCATTGATATGTGATAATCTGACGAACGCGCTGTAGCTCAGTCAAGTTTTGACAAGGCCTAATACCGTTTTGCTTGACTGCATGTCGCCGTCAAATTCCTTTTAAAGCATAGATCATATAGTATCCACCCTTGATTTTCATTTCGCAACACATGTTGGATTCGTAAACCTCGACGCGCACCACGATTAGAAGCATTAAAATGCAAACACAACAACACACTGAGCGCATACATTTTTAGTAAATAGCATTTCTCACTACAGCTGTTTTCGGGGCTGAAGCGACCGAAAGACGGCGGTAAAGAAAAATTCTCCGGCCCGTTAAAGGGGGTAGTTTCGAGGGAACGAAATTCAAATGCAAGGCGCGTCCCATCAACAAACAACATTGAATTGGTTTTACGCAATTATAATATTGAAATTTTATACAATTAAGTAATATTAAATAAACAAAGCACTACTTTCAAAGTCTAAACTTTAAAAGTACGACGATACGAGAAGGCGAAGTAACGGGCAACGAGAGGTAAACATTTTTTAAACGGCAAAAATTAACGGTAAGCCAAGGCTTAGCGCAATTTTACCGCCCTAATAAAAGTGCCAAGTTTAGAAATAGATTGTGGGACAATTAAAAGGTGGAAAATTATGAAATTAGGCTTATGTTAAAGCTTGAAACCTACTTTATATTATATTTAAAATCCATCCATGAGAAATTCCTCAAAAAATATGAAAATGACATCGAAAAAGGACCCACTCTCAAATTTTTTCCCCCTTAAAAAATGGCGGCCAAAAACGGGGTGAAAATGGGGAAAAGAGCTATCCAAATGACGATTTGGCCGGCCGTTTGGCTGGCCAAATGTTTGGATAGGGTTTGAACCAAATGAAATTGGATTTGGAGTTACAGAATACCGATTAGTGTCATTTGGGGATAAACCGACCACAAATCCAAATCATTTGGATTAGGAACGATCCAAATGTAGTTAGAGAATAGGGTCCCAGATGAATATGACTGTAACTTTTCTTTCATATTTTTGCTGGGGGCGGGGCTAAAAGGGGTTGTGGGAAATATTTCAAATGGAAGTGAGAAAATTCACTTTCTAACATTGGCAACACTATTTTAAAGTTTTGGTCATGGCTAAACGAACCGCTATTTTACTCTTTTATTGTCTTAAAGCTTATTTTGACACGTTATCTCTCAAAATTAATTAATGAAATGATAAAATGTTTTTGGGGGAATGGAATTGTGGTCGAAAACCCGAGATAGGTAAATTTTTGAAATTGATTACCAGTAAAATAAGTTACTTCAACGGAAAAGGGTAATGAAACGTTGTTTTTCTTAAGCATGCCTTTAAGTTTCAATTTTAAAGAAAAATTAATATCTGATCCTTCAGTCAAGTGATAACCTCAGTCTTATCGATACTGTTTAGGTCTTGATTCTAATCAAGACATTTTTGATTAATATCTGCAACTTCAGTCTTAATTGTTTATTAATTTATTTTAATGTTGAAACGGGTTGATTTTAGCCATTATTTTATCGCGTATTCTTTAATACCATATAGTTGGCATTATTATTTAATTTTCGATTCCCTCATACCATAGCATCGACATTATTAATTATTTTCCGATGGGGCTGACCAGAAATTTCCATTAAGCATTGGAAATACCTATTTATTTGTACTTATGAAATGAATGGTGAAATTACGTTTTGTCGGCTATTTAAGCCTTGAGTACAGTAATTTAATAATTTAAAAATTTGTGGTCAATAATTTTATTCAAGAAAAAAGTTCTTTAATTAATAAATAGGCTATTACATTATCTTGTATTATGAAGTTAACTTTTGTTTCATAATTCCTCATGAATCATTAAAGAATTAAATAACATTATCAATATTATGACTATTTAAACACTTATGATGATATTCTGTGATTGTACAAAAGATTTATTTTATGCACACTTTTGGTTTGGTATTGCCTACATTTTTTTATAGCATGAAATTTGGGCTTAAATTTCCATGGTTGACTTGTTATTATAAATTATGAATAATTATTTTTTTCCTAGTAATAATTTTTGTTTTCCATGTTTAAGCTAATAGTTGCGTATTTTAAAAGGTTTTCTTCGTAGCTTCCGAAGGAAAATTAAGTTTTTGTCTGTAGAATGGCTTTTTAAAATGATTAGTGATTTGTTCTCGTAAGATTTCCAGTTCAGGGTTAAATGTATGTTTCGCTTAGGATTCATTGGAGAGATAAATGATTTGATACAAGAAACGGTGAAGGATGGACTTAAAAAGTTCAACATTAATGTTGAATGCGTATAATCATTTTGCTAGTCTCTCAAGTGAAACATTCCATTTTGAAAATATATTTATACACATTTAATCCAAGGACTCTGAAATTGGGAATTTATAATTGCCTAGTTGCCAGAAAAACAGTAATTTATTTTGTCTTTTTTTTTCTCCTTAAAAGGGAGGGGTGTCTTTGTTAAATCACCATCAACATTTTTGAAGATGCTTATTAAAAGCGTACTGATTTGTTGATGTAAAATATGAGAGTTATTCAGATGCCCTTTAATTATTAGTGATAATTCCAATTCATTTCACAAACATTTTTCGTATTCATTATTATTGCATGATAGCGTTAGTAGTTGATAAGTGAGTGTCATTAGTTTGCATTTTTAATAACCGGTTTCATCGAGCTTGTTTTGTATGTCAAACGTTCATTGCGATGGTTTTTAATTGCCAAGTTTCAATGCAAATTGAATTGCGATGGTTTATTTAATTATGAAGTTTCAATGCAAATTGAATTGCGATGGTTTGAATTACGAAGTTTCAATGCAAATTGAATTGAGAGTCCACGGTGATGAAAGATTAACAAGCGAAGTAATTGAGGTTTAATCGGGTGGAGAAGGAGGGGGGATTTTGGGTGTTTCACCACCCTCGGACACGGGGTAGTCAGTTCCTGTAGGGTAGGCATTCTGACAAGTCCCTTATTCCCTCAAAACTTTGTCGCCCAGAAGCTAGGCTTACCGAAGTGAGCTAAACTCCCGACAGTACATACAGGGTGGAAAAGATCAGAGTGCCCACATTTTTCGGACATTTAAAATAAAAAAACTCGAGATCAATGAGGAAATTAATTGTAGTACATTTTCCAGACTCATGGAAATTTAATTGAAGAATTCTCTGGCATCCACTAAACAAATCGTTCATGTAGTTTCAAATTATCACAAAAATGAGAATTTGTAAGAAATCAATACAATAAATGTTAATGAAAAATTAGTTTTTGTAAGATATCATAAATGTTGCAAGATTAATCCTGCAACAAACAGAAAATTAATGTCCTTCAGCGCAAATGTTCGATGTGTCTACCATCATGATGTAGACATTCTTCAAGTCTACTGGCCATTGTATCGCGGGCGTGGCGAAGCATTCCTGGGGTGATGTTGGCAATGGCGATTCTTATTCTGGCTTTAAGGTCGTCGGGTGAATCTGGTTCAGTTGCGTATACCTTTCCCTTGACACAGCCCCAGAGGAAGAAATCTAACGGAGTTAGGTCAGGAGACCTTGGAGGCCAGGGCGTTGTTCCACCCCTACCAATCCATCGGTTAGGGAACTGGTTATTCAGCCACTCTCTTACGGGTACGGCGAAGTGCGGTGGCGCGCCATCCTGTTGGAACCACATATCCGTCACTACTGCCAATGGTAAATCATTAATGGCATCAGTAAATTCTTGACGCAAAAACTTCAAGTAACGTTGCCGGGTGATGTTCTCGTCAAAAAAGGATGGCCCAATGATTCTGTCGCCAATGATGCCAACCCACACATTGGTTTTCCAACGCACCTGATATTAATGCTCTCGAAGCCCGTGAGGATTTTGCTGCGACCAATAGTGAAGGTTATGGCGGTTGACTGTTCCATCTTGATGGAATGTAGCTTCGTCAGAGAACATAACCTTGCTAAGGAAACCTGGCATTTCTTTATCGAGGAACCGCATTGCCATACAAAAGTCCTCACGCCTACGATACTCATCCCCGGTTAACGCTTGGTGTAGGTGAATTTGGTAAGAATGGAATCGGTTCCGATGCAAATTCGACAGAACTGTACGATGGCTAATGCCACACTCGTCTCCTACCGCTCTACTGCTGGTGTGAGGGTCGGCTTCGAACCTTGCCACAATGTCCATCTCTCGGGCTTCGTTTCCAACTATCCGGTCAACCCTACGTTGACGTTGTTGAACCGTAAAGCAACCTTCTGCTAGTAGGTTAGCATCTAGCTTACCAAAAGTCCTTCGTGCAGGTGGCCTTCGGTTCGGAAAGCATTCGGTGTACAAAATAACTGCCTGGCGAGAATTTCCTCGGCAATCACCCATAACGTAAATCATATCCAACTTTTCACGATTAGTAAAACGCGCCGCCGTCATAACGAAGTACCAAGATATTTTAATTCGTAGGTGGGGCTCACTTCCGTAGTAAACTACCGTGAGATAACCTCGTATTTACGGCCTAGAGGTCCCAAACCAGAAAAATAACCCTTAATGCACTGTTAACAGCCGCGATAGTTCTGCCCTGCATGGCAGTAGGTGTTTTTCTGTTGTCGTTAGAAGGACATTAATTTCCTGTTTGTTGCAGGATTAATCTTGCAACATTTATAATAAGAAGCTAATTTTTCATTAACATTATTGTATTGATTTATTAAAATTTCGCATTTTTGTGATCATTTGAAACTACATGAACGATTTGTTTAGTGGATGCCTGAGAATTCTTTAACCGATTCCATCCTTACCTAATTCACCTACAACAAGCGTTAACAGGGGATGACTATCTTAGGCGTAAGGACCTTTGTATGCAAATGCGGTTCCTCGATGAAGAAATGCCCGGTTTCCTTAGCAAGATTATGTTTTCTGACGAAGCTACATTCCATCGAGATGGAACAGTCTACCGACATAACCTTCACTATCGGTCACACCAAAATCCTCACTGGCTTCGGGAGCATTATCATCTGGTGCGTTGGAAAACCAATGTGTGGGTTGGCATCATTGGCGACAGAATCATTGGGCCATTTTTTTTGACGAGAACATCACCCGGCAACGTTACTTGAAGTTTTTGCGTCAAGAATTTACTGATGACATTAATAATTTACCCTTGGCAGTAGTGACGGATATGTGGTTCCAACAGGATGGCGCGCCACTGCACTTCGCCGTACCCGTAAGAGAGTGGCTGAATAACGAGTTTCCTAACCGATGGATTGGTAGGGGTGGACCTCCAAGGTCTCCTGACCTAACTCCGTTAGATTTCTTCCTCTGGGGCTATGTCAAGGAAAGGTATACCCAACTGAACCAGATTCACACGACGACCTTAAAGCCAGAATAAGAATCGCCACTGCCAACAATACCCCAGGAATGCTTCGCCACGCCCGCGAATCAATGGCCAGTAGACTTGAAGAATGTCTACATCAGGAAGGTACACCCATCGAACATTTGCGCTGAAGGACATTAATTTCCTGTTTGTTGTAGGATTAATCTTGCAACCTTTATGATAACTTACAAAAACTAATTTTCATTAAAATTATTGTATTGATTTCTTACAAAATCTCATTTTTGTGATAATTTGAAACTACATGAACGATTTGTTTAGTGGATGCCAGAGAATTCTTTAATTAAATTGCCATGAGTCTGGAAAATGGACTACAATTAATTTCCTCATTGATCTCGAGTTTTTGTTTTATAAAATGTCCGAAAAATGTGGGCACTCTGATCTTTTCCACACTGTATACTGCTGTTATAAGGCAACCTTTGTTTGAAGAAGTTATTTTGTGAATCCTTTTACCAGCCGTTGTCTTTTCTCACAAAGTTCACATAATGTCCCTCGGCTAACGATTCACCTTTATGAATAATCACCCCTTTAGTTTTAAAAAGCATTTTGTTCATTGTGATTTGATTTTCGAAACTTGATATTTTAGTCGAAACATTAATTGGTCGACCATCTTTGTAATCGCCACGTAGAAGACACAGAAATACGTACTTTCCGCTGGATATCAATACATCACGCTCTTGTATTGTAGGATTATCACAAAATATGCATCGCATTTCTGTTAATGTCATCCTTTTTTCCAAAGATTTCCAATCAATTTTATCTCGGTTTTCTAGCGGAAGATTGAAAATGTTGCTTTGAACAATATTTTCCGAATTTTGTTCAACTTGACATTTTGGACATTTGGTAACGTTTCGAGACTTTGACCAAAAAAGATCTTTTTGAGTCCTAGAGTAATCGCCTTCCATTTCTTGGCTTAGTGTCGTCAAGAGGACCATCCAAAATTCACTGGCGTCTTGATGCTCATTTTGCGCAAAGTGATTACCAACAGCTATTCACAGTTCCAAGCCTTTACGGCTAAAACTACCTTGAGAACTCTCGATGTCGTTTATCGCGTTATGGAGGCAGCGTAAAACAGGTTTTTCTACGAATGATTCGTTGTAAGATTTGACCAATCCTCTTAATTCCGGCACTAATGAGAGTAGTTGCAAAACGCTATTAGAATAGCATGTTACTTGATCATCGTTAGCTAAACCCTTCAAGGGAAAACTATCCAAACTCTGTTGGTCCTTCCTTTTTTTCTTTGGCATTTCCTGCGCCGTTTCGTCACATCTCACTTCCTCGCCTTCTAAAAGGCTTTTAGATAGAGTAGGTGCACTTCTTTTTCACCTCGGCTTGGACATTACTACATCTCAAGAATGGATTTAGGAAGGTTTTGCAGCCTTTGCTTAGGATAAAATGATATATATAAACCTTACGCGTACTTTACAATACTTCGATTTTTACCTATGAAATGATACACTCAAAGAAACCTCATAAAGGCCTATGGTTTTTAGAACTACTATTAAATATTTGGTCATTTATGACAAATTAATTCTAATAAAAAAATAAGTAAAAAATCAACTTTCCGTTTTTCCCCCGAATAATTTCTGGGTTTTCTTACTGTTTGTGGAAAAAACATCAAGTGTCATCTAATAATCAAGCATAATTGAAAAATTTAATCCACTTGGCGTTTTGAGTTGTTATTAAGGTTTTCCAGGCTACTTCCGGGCGACTTGCACGAACGCGAAAATAACGTAAAATGTCGGGCGTCCCGCATAGCTTTAGCTTGGACTGGGTTTGGATTCCGAGAGAAACTGAGACGCTAACTTTTCCGTTGAAATTTTCATTACCGAAATTGAAAAACCTATGTACACCACACCCATTTAGAAATCTAACCCGACACGTCAAGACACTAAACACGCACGTTTAGGAACCCATACGCATGTGTTTAGAAATTTGAAGGACATTGTTGAAATTTTCTGATGTTTAGTATTTAAATAGAACTAGTTCGGAGGTCAATCAATGTATGGTTTTCAGGCTAAGGTTTTATGCACCTTTTCATTTTGTTTTGAAACATGTTGAAGAAAAAGGTTTAGAAACTTTACATGTATAACCGAGATTTAATGACGAATTCCTAAACCCTGTTTTTTTTTCTGTGTAGAAAAAACAAATTTGAGATTAGCAGAAAGTCTTTTGAACAAACTAAAGAACTGCTTTTAAACTTGAAAGACGAGGAAGGAAATCTTCTTGTAAAAGGCAAAAGGGTTAGCAATTTCAATCACCAGCATCCTGGCAATATCAGAAAAACACCTCATGCCTGAAATGCCTCAATTAGAGTGAGCAATATCACATGACAACGAAACATCAACATTAGTCATTTAAATACAATGCAAACCAAATGTTTCATTCCTTAAATTTATTTGCTTACCTACAAATTTTCCCAAGACTACATGGAAATAATTTTTAACACAATTCTTTTAAAACGAGGCTGGAATAACAATCAAACATCAAAACAGTTTGAAGTCGCTTACAAATAATCTTTAGCGACTCGCCTTACTCCTACTTAAACAGGAAATGTAACTGCTCTGGAATATGCGCCAGAGCAATGCTGGCTCTGAATATCCTGCACAGATAAGGGCCAATGGCGTCTATGCCTTCCTGGAGGAGGGCGGGAAAGACACCATCTGGGCCAGGCGACTTATAGGGTTGAAACGAGTTTACAGCCCACTTAAGTCTAGAGTATGTAACTATCTTATTGGCGATGCCCCAGTCCGCCCTGTGTGCTCTCCGAAAGAGCACGGGGGGAGCGTCGGTGCTTGTGAGGTCAAAAGCCTTGGAGTCCGGAAAGTGTACCTTGAGCATATGCTTAAGAGTATCAGTCCCTGACTTGGTAAACTCACCTTCTGCCACCTTGATGGTGCTGAGCTGGTGAGTGTTATCATGAGCCAGGATCTTCATGATCTTGGCAGTAGCGGCCGCATCAGAAGGAAGGGGAAACTTTGAGGAGAGTGACGGAACGCCGTTCGCCCGACCGGGCCGGTTAGCTAGCCTAGTTGGCTAGCTGAGATGTGCTTTGTTTTTAGGCGTCGTTAGTCGTAAGAGGTTTTATTGTTTGCAATACAACAAATAAATCTCTTTAAGCAAATTTAAGCACTTCAATTCTGGAAAATTCTATTCGTACTAAAATGGAACATGTTTCCATAAAATATTTTGGCTGTCAACCAGCTCTAAATTTATACCTCGATTCTGTCAATAGCCGATACAAAAAAAGATAACCTAAAGCAGCTACAATAAAAAAAAATCAACGTCGTTATCATCAGATGATGACAGCGATTTTTCTTACAATATATGTGATACAATCTTAATAATAATAATGTTAAGTACAAAGATCTCTAGTCTGAAGTGCAATTGTTTTTATTCTGAAGTATGAAAATTATATTTGTTCCAATTTTAATTAATTTTTTTAACATATATAAACCAACGTGGGATATAGCAATTAATACATATAAAACAAGTAAACAGTATATTAAACTTAAAATCGTTTCAGTGCAGCTCTGACAGTATGTATAAATATTAAAACCCTTGGACTCTACTGGTCAAATGACCAGCTTAAAAATTTTCCTTATCTCTAACCCTGTTTCCGCGTCGACCTCCCATTGAATTGTGTATCTACTCTTTTAACATACTCTTTTAACATATCTATGTTACACTTCTCGTGCCTTTGAGATTATGGTTTTAATAAGTTCCTAATTGCTACTGACATATTTTAGCGGTTTTCGATACAGGTTTCAAAAAAATATAGTTTCTATACAATTTAGAGTCTCAGTTTTTCGTTTATTTTACAATAAATTAATGTGAAACGGATAAAAACGTAACCGACTACACACGAGTAGTATACCCGAGCACCGGCTGAGAGTCAGTTATCGCACATCCAAATTGAAACGTTCACAAGGTTTAGAAACGTTCACAAGGTTTAGAAACCCGCCTACTCCCAGTACTCGCAGATATTCAATTTTCAAAACGCAGATATTCCCAGTTCCCAAAAAATCAGGTTTGAAAACGCAGATATTCCCACAAACTAAAAAATCAGTTTTCAAAACGCAGATATTCCTAGTACCCAAAAATAGCAGGTTTCAAAACCCAGATGTTCCCAGTTCCCAAACACTTGGTTTCAAACACCCAGATGTTCATAGTTCCCAAACACTTGGTTTCAATCCCAGGTATTTGAAACCTAAAAATGGGTCTTAATACCCAGATATTCCCAGCTGAAGAACATTGTCTTCAAACCCCAGATATTTGCTTTTTTCAAACCCATTTCTATTCTAAGATAATTCTATTAGTTTCAATTCAAGATATATCTAAACTAAATCAAATTCTTATTTAATTGCAATATCACAAACTATTCAAATCCTTATATTTCAAACATGTCTACTCATAAAAAACATTGTCATGAAACAAAGATTTCAAGTCACAATTTATATTTTTCAAACAAATTGGAATGGAGAAATTATGTCTCGCGTGGCTTACAAAGCTAAACTTATCATACCACGATATTGAAATATTTAAAAAAATATTAAGTTAATAGGATAAATTCTTACGAAAATACTTGCCTTGTTTCACTGGCTCCTATTCGTTCCACAGTAGTTAGTATGTTTACACATATAATAACGAATATTTTTATTCATATTTTTTCATATCATGCAATTATAGCACATTTCAACATTTGTCACTAAAATTTTACTTTGGATGTCTTTAAAAAATAGAAACAATATACATTTTCATCCAAAATTATTTCACATTTGTTCATGTTTACCCACTGATAATCTGGGAACAGAAAATACTTTTATCGTAAAATTATTTGAATTTTGAAACTTAAAATTGTAATTATTTGACTAATGTTCACCGACAGATAATCTGGTATCAGGAAATACTTTTAACACAAAATTATGAGTTTTGAAAGTTAAAATTCCTCTTATTTGTCTAATGTTCACCCATAGATAATCTAGAACAGGAAATACTTTTATCACAAAATTATATGAGTTTTGAAACTAAAAATCCACTTACTTGGCTAATGTTCACCCATAGATAATGTGGGAACAGGAAATACTTTTATCACAAAATTATTAGAGCTAATTCCACTTATTTGACTAATGTTCACCCACAGATAATCTGGGAACAGAAAATACTTTTATCAGAAAATCATTTGAGTTTTGAAACTTAAAATTGTAATTATTTGACTAATTTTTACCCATAGATAATCTGGGAACCGGAAATAGTTTTATCACAAAATTATATGAGTTTTGAAACTTAAAATTGCGATTATTTGAGTTAATTCCACTTATTTGACTAATGTTCACCCATAGATAATCTGGGAACACGAAAAACTTTTATCACAAAATTATTTGAGTTTTGAAAGTTAAAATTCCGCTTATTTGTCTGTTTACCCATAGAAAATCTGGGAACACGAAATCACAAAATTATTTAAGTTTTGAAACTTAAAATTGTAATTATTTGACTAATGTTCTCCCATAGATAATCTGGGAACAGGAAATACTTTTAATACAAAATTTTTTGAGTTAATTCTAGTTATTTGACTAGTGTTCACCCCCAGATAATCTGGGAACAGGAAATACTTTTATAACAAAATTATTTGAGTTTTGAAAGTTAAAATTACACTTATTTGACTAATTTTCACCCATAGAAAATTTAGGAACTGAAAATACATGCATGACCCATTCCTATTGTACTTTATTAATTATCTTCACGATATTCTTCATTTAAATTTTTTTGGCTTTGCGATCATGATGCATTTGACTGAACCTTTTTCAGCTTAGTAATCATTTTCTCATTCACTTGAAAATTTTGTTCTTTCATATCTAAACGTCTTAAGCCATATTTTGCTTGCATAATGCCTCTAAGAGTTTTTTAGGACAGTTGATTTGTTTTGGACGTTTTAACATTACTTAAGTTGCTAGAATATCTTTCAGATATTGCGTTGGAGTAAAGAAGGCAAAGAAATAATTTGACTAGTTTAGGAAGCTCTGTGAAAAGAGGAACGTTTTCTGATTTTTGCATTTTAAACAGGGTTGTCCAATGACGAATTATTTCCGTTTCACTGATATTTTTAACCAATTGAATCAAATAACACACACATTCAACTATGATTACTTTTGGGTGGTTGTTCGTAATTAATTGAGAAACTGATTTATTACATCCTATCATTGTGTTCGTTGTGTCCGTACTAAATCCATCCCAATTACTAAGAGGTAGATTTCCTTTCTCCACAACAGACTTAAATGTATTATACATTTCAACATCATCTTCTTGTAAGCAAGGTACCATTCTAACGAAATCCACTTTCAACACTAAACTGTCATTACAATAAACAACAATGACAGTCAATTGCTTGACTACACCATTATCAGTGGTTCCATCAATAAATTGCGAAAATGAAGTCTTATTAATTTCTTCAACCAGTTGGTCATTGAAATATAGACCTAATCCTTGACGAGTAACGTGCTTCCCTAAATGCACTTGCTTTAGTATTGACTTATGTGGGAGAGATTTTATGAATTGTACCAGAGTGTCTACCGAGCTTAAAGGCAAATTAAGTTCACAAACTAAAGCACAAATTGCTGCTTCAGTTTGTTTAACTTCATTATTTTAGCTCCCTACTCCTACATTAAAATCAGTTAATTTTCTAGACTTGAATTTCCTGTAGTTTAAGAACATGTTTTTAACAGTTCCATGTTTTTTAAGCTGAGACTTCTTGCATGACACATTACAATCACATATAAAGCAGCTGGCTTTAAAACTGTCACTTGGGTGTTTTCTTAATTATTCCTTTAAGTCCTTGTCTTCCACCCAAGACATTAAAAATCTTTGTTTAGGCCTAACACTTTCTTAAATTCAGTTTTCTTCTTTGTTGCTTCAATGTTTTAGCTCCTCGTTTGTTGAATAGCCATCTGAATCCACTGCCGTACTATAGGGTTAAAATTAAGCCTAGGCTAGTTAGTTAAGTCACTCTAGTAAAGTTTACTACGCTGTAAAGTTTACTGAACTTACCAGTTCCCACCCTCTGGAGTCCTCTCTCTCTCGTCTCGACTATCCTCTTGTTGTTAAATTTGAAACTCCAAACTCTTCGATTATACTACCAAGATTCTACGGAGCCTAGACGCTAGCCGCCTTGGCCCTTATCACGAGGAACGAAACCGTCCCCTGCTTTTTAAATTCAAGTCGGTAGCCCACCGGCAATTTTTCGTACGGAGCATTGAATACTGGCGCAGTCACCAAAACTTTCAATACCCTTCTGCAACAACGTTCTGTCCATAGACAACTAGTCGCAGAACTTTGCGAAGGACGCGCAAATGGCGAAACTACTCTTGTCATTCACCAAGGTCGTCTAATCAGCTCTATCTCTCCTACAACTTCGGAATATGCTTCCGACAATATGTCGCCGATTGTGCTCTCGTACCCAAATGATATACCTCTTCAACGTAACCGCCATAGGCTCTCGGTCTATCCTGCGCAAAAAAACTAATTTCATCTCCACCTCCTACCCCTAACCACACCCTTATAGTCATATTATTTAATGCCCAACATTTGTACGGTAAACAAAATTAACTAATGGCATTTGCCTCTATTTGGAATGCCGACTGTATTTGCGTAACAGAGACGTGGGCAACTCCTTCACATGATGATGCTATCTTCATTCTCCTAGGTATAAGCCTTTATCTACCTTTCTTCATTTGTAGTTTATGGGGGTGGGTTGGGCTGTTCAACGTCTTACTAGAGGGGTGATGATGCAAGACAAACACCTACCTCTTTTCACTTATGATTCAACCTCGCTAACGCTAGACAAGATGTTAGAATGCAGTCAGTTGTGGAGAGTTAAGGCCTTTTAACGGGAACGAGGGGCTTATAAAATTTCTGAATAAAAAGTAACCGCGTTTGATGGCATGTGTCAATTGAGAGTCAAAATAGATTCTAATCCAAATTTTAATATTCAACATTATATTCAATCGTTTTCATAAATTTTCACAAACTTTTATAGGGGTCAAAATAAAAAAATTAAAATCAAACTTTATATCTAAGGTAGGTTTGAAATTTATAATCTCTATGGAATGTCCCCTTTAAGTTTCAAATTTAAATTTTAGGGGTGTTTAGGTTAAAATCGTGCAGTTACGCGCTAAAATAATAATGTTCAAAAATAGAAAGTTAAGATTTTTAAAATTGAATCAATCCGTCAAACAATTATAAGTTCATTAACCATTAGTTTCAAGTCAGTTTATCAAAATAGTTTCAACCATAGTTTCAAGTTTTTAATTTCTTACGTCAAGTTGCTCCTCTTCCATATTCCTCATAAGGGTTAAGGTTTCTTCTTACACGATTTAAGGTTTAATTTTATTTTCTTTTAATATTTCGCGCACTCGCGCTCCTTCTCTTCTTAAACTTAAGGGTTTAAAAAAATGTCTCCGAGATTTTCTCCCGAAAAATTAAGGATTCAAATTGAATAAAAATAAAGGTATCAAAATGAATAAAATTGAGGGTTTCGATTTAAAAATTTATTCCGCACGTCTAAGGATTTCTTAAGGATGAGCCGACAGGGTTTCGTTAATGAGTTCAGGTATCGACTGAGTATATATAACTTCTAGTTTCTTTCTAGAATCTCTGGGACAATGACGTTTGTCGATTGACTTTGGTTTGACGAATAGTGGACCATATTTATGATGTAGCCGGGCGGATTCATGTTATCAGCGAATAGGCAAAACTTTTTGTTTTGGAACTAAATACGGATTGGTCAGTTTAAGGGTTTAAAAAAAATGTTCTAGAAGTTTCTCCGGACAGGTACCAGGATTGTGACTGAGGGTCTTGTTGCTTGGGGTCTAAATAAGCGAGACATTTCTCTGGGTTCTTGGAAAATACTTTAGTGGCTAGTGGTTTCACTTTGCACTGTGGATATAGAAATATAGGATCGTTCTAGAAAGTTCTGTGTCAATTTTGATGGACTAGTTCCTCTTCTATTGTACGAAACCGTGAATATCTTTCCAGTTTATTTTAAAGGGATAGGGTTAAGTTTAAAGGGCTAGGATTATCTTTATAATGTCAATTTAAGGCATTTTGTTATTAATTTATGATTAATTGTAAATTTTATTTTTTTTTGAGTTAAGATGGTTATAGCACGAGACGAAAACCATCAAAAAAGAAAGGTGATAACTGCTTAGTTGAGGATGTCAAGGGAGAGAGTTTTAGATGGTATGACTTAGAGGCGTTGAAATATATACCATTCAGGGAAGCCCAAACGTGAAGCCGATTGAATATACCATTCAGGGAAGCCCAAGCGTGAAGCCGATTGAGATCAGTCTGCAACGCTTAGACATCCTCAGAAAAATTAATCACCGTGTACAACTTAATATCATCTGCGTATAGGGTGATAGAGCTAAGGACCTCCCTGGGCATATCATTTCTGTAAAGTAAAAACAGTAGCGGGCCTAAAACACAACCCTGGGGTACCCCATAATTACATCAACGGGATCGCTAAGGGTACCCATGAGAGAAATCCTCTTGAGAGCGTTTGGTAAGATAGGTGAATAACCATTTTATTAAACTCCCATTTATACCGTAACATGAAAGCTTGGATAGTAAGCGATGGTGAGGTACCGCGTCAAAAGCCTTAGATATGTCTAGATAATTAATGTCAACGGGGAGACCCTCGCCAAAAGCCCCCAGCCAGGTGTGAAAAGTCGAGAGAAAATTTGTGGTGGTGTATTTGCCCTTTATTGAGCCATATTGGCATTCATTGAGCTGTAGCGTGGGAGCATGGAAACCAGCACTGTTTTCTTTTAGCGATCTTTAAATTTCTACGTTTTACAATTCTCTCTAAGCCTAACAATGTTCTTGAAAGTTTACTTTTTAAAAAAAACAACCCAAAACCAAAAAACACGTGACCGAACGGTCAAAAATCTACTCGCTGACTTCTCGTGACCTCGCGCATGTATCTCTATCACCTCTCACGTGTCCTCACTAATACAGCCTATCTCATAAACTTATTACATATTGTTACAGAGCTATGCCGCAACATCGTTAAGAATAGTGGTTTCTAGATATTGTTCCAGGGTCTTACATATGGAAGAGGTCAAGCTTATAGGCCGGGAATTTGAGGGGTCAGATTTTTTTCCGGACTTCTTATAAACTTGGATGAAATGAGCCGTGAGCCAATCGCCAGGCAGAACTCCATTTAGTGAACAAGCAAAAATTAATTCTAAAGGGCAGGAGATGGTGTTGTCACACACTCGAAGAAAGCGACTTGGTATGAAATCGGAACCTGCAGAAGATTGTGTTTTGAGTTTTTTAAGGAGAAGACGAATCTGAAGGCTGAAAACGAGTTGCGCGAGAGGGTATCTGACAAATTGAGAGAGGGGGAGCGAAAAGAACTAGTGAAAGTTTCATAAAATCGAGAGTTAAACATGTTTGCTGATTCAGCTAAAGACGGAACAGAGCCGTCTGTAGTTTAATATCTGGGGTAGTACAAGGAGATTTGATACGCTGATTAACAAATTTCCAGAAATTGGCTGGATTAGAGCGAAGTTGTTTTAGTTTTCGATTTTCGAGTCGACGTTGAGCTTTATGGATTTCAGCCTTGGCATCAGCAACCACCGCGTTATATTCCCGTCGTAGAGAAATAACTCGAGCAGTCTGACCGTTCGATATAGCTTTTTTTAATTTACGTCAGAGACGTTTTTTTTTCCGAAATTTACGTTTGGTATTGTGTGAAATCCATGGCTTAGTAGGCAGGGAGTCTTTCGTATTTGGGGACATGCCAAGCAATAGTTTCGCGGATACGCGTAAGAAACGTCGACCAGCAGGAGTGGAAATCCGGAACCCAGTCAGTTTCTGCAATGGCCTTATTGAGTTTTTATAGTCAGTCAAGGCAAAATTAGGGAATATTTTGATGGGACAACAATTAGTCAAGGTTGAAGGAAAGGCCTTAAGTAAAGGGTAGGTGACTTGGATAATTGCGTGATAGCTGCGGCCCAAAGGGGATTTTCACTGACCTCAGGTTCGATATTGGAGTGAGTAATGACTAAGTCTAGAATATTTTAGCAGTGTTTGCTGGTTTTGCTTTAAGGAGCCGGTAAAGACACATGCTGTTTTAGAAATCAGGTAGTTATGAGATTAAATGGTGACCTATGATCTTGGGAATCTGAATCTCCTACTATCCTTTTTTCCTGTTCGTAGAAAGATGAAGTAGGAGCAGCTGTAAAAGTATAATTATAAGTTGTATTTGGTTTTAGTTGCAGGATTGTGTTCCCATCCAAAACGTGCTAGTCTTTGAATTCATATTTTAAGCGGTAACTACCAGCCTTTCCTCCATAATTCCTGTTGGGAATTTTACAGCTTTGATTTTGAAAAGAAAGAATTCTTCCTAATTGAGATGTACGTGTCACAACTCCTCTTTTCTTTCCGTTTTGGCACCCTGGTATCTCCACGCATAGCCATCAATCACGTTATTCTTGACGGAAAGCTTCATGGGCTGACCACACTTTGGACACTCATGCCCCTTTCCAATAATAATAATAATCTAAGCTCTGTCTACGAAGGGATTTCCAGACTAAGCCTGTGGCTTATTTACAGGTGGGTCTCTTTACAATGCATAGAGGGGTGGTGGCTAGCCCCTATGCCACAGCTAACCGACAGCGCCCTATACTATCTATTACCGTTTACCTCAGCAAGTTTTGATGGATAGGAGAAACCGGGTTGGACCGCGGAGGAAAACTCCTTTTAACAAGCGGGGAGAGAACTTGCAAACTCTACGCAGAAGGATTTGTTCCCAGATTTTCACCCGGTGCCACAGTCCGGGATCGAACCCGTGATTCTCTTGCTGCGAGGCGAAAGCGCTAACCGCCACCCCACTCCACCCCACCTCTTCCAACCATTGGCCTTCTCTTCCAACCATTTGATCGCCTCTAACGGTTTTTTGATCAATTCGCGGAGCTCATACTTAGTAAAAGTTTCTCCTTCGTCCACCAAGTTATCTTCTTCATTTTCATATAATTCGAGCTCTCCTCATCTTCAACCTCTTCTTCGGATTCAACATCTTCGAATTCAGCTTGAAAACTTTCCATATTTGAAACACTTGCAGCCATGTTTAAGATTTATTTATATCGTATTGAAAGAGTTACGCATGGACTGACTACTTGATATGCTTTATTTCAAAAAGAACAATACATTTTATTTCTGAAATTCGAGAGCAACGATCCTAGTGAGATGATATTTTCCGTCTGCAGGGGGCTTAAGTCGTCTGAGAATTGATATAGAGATGGGCCGATACCAGTTTTAACCGATACCGATATCATTTGATACTTAGAAGTTGCGGACGCAAGCTAGATGTGGTGTTCTCTTCCCCCCCTTGCTTTGGCTTCCCGCTCGCGTTTTTAACTTTACACACGCTAGCTTGGGTCCTCATCAATGCGATGTATCACACCTCCTCGGTGGTGAGAGCTGGTAACCACTACGTTGTGTGGGCTAAGCTGATGCGCGTCCTTCCCAAGCCAAGGTGTTGAGGCATCGTGCCGAGGGCTGCATGGTACTGGGGAAGTAAAACTACGGTATCGCTAACGATCCCCTCGGGGCACCAGGCGACACCCCGTTGTATCTAGCCTTCCACCCGGGTGGGGGACTACCGGGTGGTGACCTTTTTACTTGCCCCCTTACTCGTGGGATTCTTATGGAAACCTCTATTAAAACAAACTCTAACACTACCAAACCTACGGTGCAGGGGTCTGCTCAGTGCAGAACCCACACTGATACCACTACGCTAGGGCCTGTATCCAGCGATACTCGTGCAGATTTATCGGTGCTTGTGACTGGTAAGGCTTCGAAACGTACCGCGCGACGTCGTCTCAAACGACAGATCGCTAAGGAAAAGGCCAAATCGGGGTCTGGAACGGTCTCCACCCCCGCTGGGGGTGCGGCGACACGTGACACCCAGTTGAAGAGGCCTAGAACGGAGGACTCGACTCCCTCGCCCAGTACCTCGCAGGCGGCGTCGAAAAAGGCTAAGTCCTATAGAGACGCCGCCAGCGCCGAAAATATGGCCATTGTTAAAAAAGGCTATCCGAAGGCGGTCATAACGGAGGAAGACGTGGGCCCAATCCAGAAGACGATTCTAGGGGCGCTGGATGGGATACCTTCGCGGAGCCATCTACCGCGCCTTGCGAATTTTAGCCTGACGGCCGGGGCCCTGGTATACTCCTGCGAGGGTACGTTCACTGGTCAATGGCTGAAGGATAATTTAGCCTACTCGGTGGTGGCTGATGCGGTGCTCTCAGTAATGAGAGCTAGCGAACTCCCTAAGCCGTTTAAGGTAATGTTCCGCACCAGAGACCACATCACTAAAGAGCCGGCGGTGCTGTTCCGGCGCCTCAAGGCCCTTAACGATGGCTTTGCTACCAAATACTGGAAATGCATTCGGACATACGTGGACAGGGCAGTGCGATACTGGGTACTGTCCATTGATGGCTCCTCGCTGGAAGCCATTAAGAATGCTGGCTACGTGGGCTTCACTGGAGTGGACAAGGGTTCCTTCAAACTCCTACAGCACACGGAAACCACCAAAACCACTGCAGCCGAGGCTACGGCAGGGGGTGGGACTAGCGAGATGGGAGATCTCGCTGGTGTCGCTCTAGGCACAGAGGGGGAGGGGGTCGCTCATTCGGAGGCTTGTTCTTCCATGGATGAGTCCACCCTACTGGAAGAATCGGATGGGACCCTTCGGGGTTCAGCCGATGAGCGTTCTAGTGGTCCTGGTGAGGGGGAGGATCTTGGGACTGGGAGCTCGCCTGTCGGGGGAGGAGGTGCCATTAGCCCTCTCGGGACCGATGAGGTGTAGCTAGGTCCCTTCTGAACCCCTCTCTTAAGGACCATGGGGACGCTACGTGCAATTCAAATCAATTTGCACCATAGTAAGGCGGCCTCTGCGGTACTCTGCAGGAGGTTTGCTATAGAGGGTCTTGATCTGGCCCTCATAGAAGAACCGTGGATTTGCCATGGCAAAATCCTCGGTCTTGACGCGGCGGGGTCACTATTTTATGACCAAACTGCTGCTAGACCTAGGGCGTGTATTTTGGTTCGGAGGGATCTTTGTTGTATCTCTCTACCGCTGTACACGTCCCAGGACACGGCGGCCGTGAATCTAGTCCTGGCCACTGGGCATGCCAAGTTGACTATCACGGCTGCCTCCGCATACTTTGCCCACGACGCGGACTCTCTCCCGACAATTGAGGTGATCAATTTGGTCAATCAATGTGAAAAGAGAGGGGACAAACTAATCATTGGCTGCGATGCCAATGCTCATCACATCACGTGGGGCAGTTCTGACTGCAACAGGAGAGGTGATGATTTACTAGAATATTTAGTTGGTTGTAAATTCCATATTCTTAATCAGAACAATGAACCTACTTTTGTTACTTCTAATAGAAGGGAGGTCATTGACCTCACGCTAGCCACGGAAAACCTCGTGTCTTCCGTGTCTAACTGGCATGTGTCTAATGAGCCGTCTCTGTCGGATCATAGGCACATCTGCTTTACTGTCGCGACTACCTCTGTCCCGGTGGGGACGGAGATACGCAATCCAAAACGGATCAATTGGGCCGGCTATAAGGAAGACCTAATCCTACGCTACGGAGATGGTCACACCCCTAAACTTACTTCACCTAACGATCTCGATAGGGCTGCTGGTGACTTACAGTGCTCTATCATTGAGTCGTTCCACCGGAACTGCCCACTCAAGACCGTTAACCGCTCGAGGCTTGTTCCTTGGTGGAATGCGGATCTCAGCCGGCTCCGGAAATACACGCGCAGGCTCTTTAACAAAGCCAAGCGCACGGGAGACTGGACTGGATACAGGCAGCTCGTTAATACCTACAACAGGGCCATTAGAGCTGCTAAGAAGGACTCTTGGCGGACCTTCTGTGAGCCAGTCTCCTATGTCCCTGCCACGGCTAGGGTCATGAAGATCCTAGCGCACGACAACACACATCGGCTTAATACTATTAAGCTGCAGGAGGGTGTGTACACTAAGTCTGGGGCTGAGACTCTCAAGCAAATGCTGGAGGTCCATTTTCCTGACTCTACTTTAATCAATCCAACAAACCCCGACTCTCGATACCCTATCCTGCACAGGGCGAAGAGGGAGGACTGGCTTGTAGCCAGGCAGGTTGTTACGATTCCCAATCTTCGATGGGCTGTCAACTGTTTTGAGCCCTACAAGTCTCCGGGACCCGATGGGGTCTTCCCTCGACTTTTGCAGGAGGGCTTAGACCACATCGCCTCTCCGTTATGCAAAATCTATAGACTTTGCATTGCTCTCGGTCACATACCTCGTGACTGGAAACGCTCTAGGGTCATCTTTATTCCCAAGCCCGGGAAGGTTTCCTATCTCGAGGCGAAGGCATTTAGGCCCATATGCCTGACCTCCTTCTTCCTCAAATTCCTGGAGAAGCTGGTGGACAGGTACATTAGAGACGAGGTACTTTCGGTAACTCCTCTCTCTTCTTCACAATTTGCTTACCAAAAAGGTAAATCAACTGAGACGGCCCTTCACGGCCTTACGAATTGCCTGGATAGGGCATTCGAGTTTCAGGAATTTTCACTGGCCATTTTCCTCGATATCGAGGGGGCCTTTGATAAGGTCTCTAGCTCGGTTATTACTGAAGCTGTCAAGAGATTGGCATCAGCGACACTCTTGGCCGCTGGATCAAGTCCATGCTGACCGACCGAGAGGTGACGGCGTCTCTCCTTGGGGACTCTCCAGGGGTGACTACCAGTAGGGGCTGCCCTCAGGGTGGAGTGCTCTCCCCCCTGTTGTGGTGCCTGGTGGTGGACGAACTCTTGGAGAGGCTCAGGGGTTCTGGGGGCTGTCACTGTTTCGGGTATGCGGACGATGTGGCGATAGTCTTTACCGGGAAGTTCCCGGATACTGTCACCGCACTTATGAGATCTGCTCTCTCTAACGTGGAGCAATGGTGTCAGGCGGTCAACCTCACTGTTAATCCTAAAAAAACTGTCCTTGTTCCATTTACGAGGAAGAACACTAAGGATCTGTTCAATGATATCTCTTTCTTTGGCCAGGTCCTGACAAAGTCCACCGAGGTGAAATACCTGTGGGTGACCTTTGATTGTAGACTCACATGGAAGCCGCATCTTGATCGGTGCATCAAGAAGGCCAAAATGCTTTTCTGGAGGACCAGGAGCTCTGTCGGCCAGACTTGGGGCCTTAACCCCAAGGCTGTACACTGGCTCTATACTGGGATCATCAGACCCATATTATCCTACGGGGCACTTGTCTGGTGGACAAGGGTCCGGCTTAAAACGGTGCAGGCTGCCCTGCGCAAGCTTCAAAGGCTTGCCTGCATCGGTGTTACGGGGGCCATGAGATCAACCCCAACTGCTTCCCTGGAGGTGCTCCTTGACATGCTTCCTCTTCATCTTTTTATTGAGGAGGAGGCTATCATGGGGGCCTACAGGCTCCACATTAATGGCTGTTGGGTCCCAAGACTCTGGGATTACAGTCATACGAAGCTCTTCCGGGAGTACGCCGCACTCGAGCCGTCGCTTACGATGTGCTCGGACAAAACCGTTACCAGTTTTGACTTCACTAAGCCATTCAGCATCCACTTTCCCAGTCGGGCCGAGTGGACAAACCTGCTGTCTCTTGGCACTGGAGGTGAAACTATTTGGTTCACCGATGGTTCTAAGACTGACTCCGGCGCTGGCGCCGGCTATTACTGCCAAACCACAAGGGTCGGCTTTTCTGCATGCCTGGGCACCTTTGCTAGTGTGTTCCAGGCGGAAATTGCCGCGATCTGTTATTGCGCAGATTACTGTATTAACAAAGGGTACACCGGACGGACTGTGAGAATTTACTCTGAAAGTCAGGCCGCCTTGAATGCGCTGAACCAGTGTGAGATTACCTCTCAACTGGTGCGCAGCTGCCTTGATCTGCTAGCGCGACTGGCGTCCTGCAACAGGGTTCTGTTGTATTGGGTGCCAGGGCATAGCGGGTATTATGGCAATGCGCAAGCCGATAGTTTTGCGAAAAGGGGCTCGGAGGCCAAGCTCTTGGGGCCGGAGCCGGCCGTCCCCATCCCCTACGGGCACGTCAAACGGAGTCTGCATGACAGGTTGACTGTCATACAAAACCAGCTCTGGCATAACATGGAGGGCCAGAGAAAGACAAAACAGTTAGTCAATGGTCCCTGCAGGTCTCGCGCTAGAGACCTAATTTCGCTCAGCATATGGGATATTAGGCTGGCGACCGGCCTTCTGACCGGACACTGTCGGCTTAATAGACACCTCCATCTGATGGGTTTTGCTGACGACCCTCTCTGCAGGTCGTGCCGGGAGAAGGATGAAACATCCGCTCACGTACTTTGCGAGTGCGACTGCTTCGCCTCGCTTAGACTAGAACATTTTGATTCACACACTGTGGAGCCCTCAAGGGTCTCCTCTATTACGGTGGAGCGAATTCTTTGCTACGCTGTAGCTACGGGCCTATTCAAGGCCTGAATACGAGGATGTACAATATGCCTTTGGCATCGGTGCTAGGGCGCGTACCCTCCTCAACAACAATAATAATAATAATTAGGAAACCGATACGTACCGATACCGATATTTTCCCGATCCTTCGAATAAACTGATATAAAACCGATACCGATAAATTAACGGATATCAATAATAACAATAAATAAGAAAATAGATGCTAAAATAAAGTTTGGAAAATAGTAACTTTTTTGATAATAAATCACAGCTTGTAACTTGTTCCAATAAGATAATTCCTCATATTTTTGTAAATGTTCTAAACTCTATGCGTATCACAGAAAAACACTTTTGTCCCCTGTTAACACGCGTTAAACTTGAAGGTCAGGCATCCAAAGAAATAATACCAATTGTATTATGTAATAGTACAGTATTTAAAGAGTGCACATGTTCAAAAACGCCAACTTTTCGACATTTGAGGTTTCAGGCGACTTCTTTTTGAGTAACAGAATCCCCAGTTATACGTCTACTCACTCTGCTGTAATTCTTTAGGCTTGTGATTCGTTTAATATTAAGTCTTATCTACTCTCAACATAAGTAATTTTCATTCAAAAATATCGCATAGAAATATAGGTTTATTTTAAACCGATACCGATAAATCGGTTAAAGCCAGAATTGAATTTGTCGCGCTAGTAGCAGACGACATGGAGCTCTAAGCCTCCCCGTAAGCCAAAGTTTTAAACTTTTGAAACTTTTTAAATAATTATTTGCGCAGAAATAATTTTGCACCATAATTCTTTTCATCTCATTTTACATAAAATAATCGTAAAAACAAAAGTGACCTGCTACCAGGAGCTATTCTAAAATATGTCGTTTATCCTGGCTATATGGAAATTCACAAACGATAATACAGCCTCATTAACGGTTAACTCTTTCGTGCCCAAAATAGCTTTCAAGCATTTTTTTAATGTTTCACTAAGGTTATTAGTAAGAGTACATTCTTTAAAGGCTGCAAATTTACCCGTTACACTTTTAATGCACCCTCTAAGCAAAAATACTTTAAGAAATTTATCAACATACTCAACGAAAGGTTGGGACCACTTATCTCGGAAAGTATTGTATAAATATAGAAATTCCTCATTTTCACTTTTTATCAAATCCATTATAAATTCTATATGTGCATTTTTATCTTCTTGCTTGGCATAAGTGGACATTTTTCCGTATTCGGTAAGACGTAAGAGATTAGCCACAAACTCTTAAAAACAATTTGTGAATTGCCATGTACTTTCTGTCATGGAGCATCGCAATTACCAGATAACTAGGATTACCTTCCAATTCTGTGTTTCGCACAGCTAACATAGAAGTGTGAAAATTCCCTATACCAAAGGTTGTTTCGTAAGTTATTTGCTGTTCAATCTCTACGTTTTTGATGACTCCATCAATAAAGGTTTAGCCAGAGTTGCACCTGGCAAAGATTACGTGGAAATTTTCTAAGTAACTGACATCTAAAATTATCCCTTTTAAAGGACCATAAGTTAGCTCCATTAGATTATAATAGTTATCGTTTGATATCTTATTTTGAAGATTGAGCGTGGTACAGAAACTTGCGCCAATGTCTTCAACATCATCAGGAGTCATAGGTACTTCGTTGTCTTTTAAATGTTTCTCTTCAAGGCGTTGTTCAGCCTCTATCATGTTAGAATGGTATTATTTGAAGGGTGTTTTGCCAGTGGAAAGCTTGGTTTTCAAAAGCTTTTTACTGTAGGAAAATAGCCTACCAGATTTCTTAGCATTGCCATGTCATCGGCATTTAACTAAACTGTCATCACGAAGGTAATGAAGCGGTACAGTTGCATATTCGCTGCTCTCTCTGATACCTCGAAAACGCGGTTTGAAAATCTTGAATCCATTCTCTGGTCATTTCCAGGCTGTAAGTAAAAAATTCTTTTAATTGCACCTGAAGTCGTACGATACCTACCTGTATTTCACCAACATATTCTATCTGAAACTAATACATCTTTTTTTTTCAGTTTTAGGAGCTTAAATAGGTATGACCACCTTTAGGATTCACAGACAGTGGCATTGAGGTGGAATATATTGGGTATCGTGAACATCTCATCAAAACCTCTGTCAAAAGTTCATTCGCAAAACCACCTGTCATTTTTATGAAGAAGTTACTTTTTGACGGCCCTTGGACAAAACTATATTTATTAATTGATTCTTAATTTGTCTAGTTAAATATTCTAGACGTTACGTCTCTTTTTTGGGTATCTAGATTTTCCTTAGATAAAAATGTGCTGTCCATTGTTTGATTGGTACGCAGGTTTTTCTTGTGTAAATAATTTAAATTAGGATCTTGCTCCTGTTTTGTTTGAAGTATACCTGGGTCTCCCCTAGGTGCAGAAGCAGCGTTCAAAATCTTATCTTCCGTAGATTCCTATATACCTTACTCTCCCATAGGTACACTTGGTACGTTGAAAGATGAATTCTCCGTTGCTTTAGGATGCGTGTAATAAGAACCAAAACGATATAAAGAGTGGGTATATTTTACTGATGACTAATATTTTTGTAGCACCCTAGGAGCGAAGGCACTCGGCGTTGCCCGTCAGCCCGTCGGGACATTTTTTATTGCTTTTCATACTGACATTATTCCATAAAGAATGGTTTTGAAGTTTTTGGCCGCTATTTAAAAAGATGGCAAAAAAGAGCACCCGAAAGACCTTTCAGCCCGTCTATAGCTTTCAGCATAAGTTTATCATTAAAGGAAACCAGTGTACTAAATATTTGTGAAATCCGCTGAAACGCGCGGACTCTGTTTCGTAGAGAAGTGTTTTTACATTTCTAGGCCGCATTTATTAGGATGGCGGCGGATTGGAAAAGTATTTCTTAGTACGCGCCTACTACTTATGAGTAGCGTTTCTGCAAATTTTCAGCCTTCTAGGGCAAGCGGTTTGGGCTGAGCCTTCGCCAACATTATTATCCAGGCCTGAGCGCGCTCCTTTTCCGAGATTTTTTCCGGTATCTTTGAATTCGCCGAATGCATCCGCAAGGGGCGCTTTTCAGATACTCCTACGTCACAGACAGACGTCACAAACTGACGTCACGAGCAAAAATTTGAAAATATTTGCGTCGCTTTTCGGTTATTTCTTCGTCAACATTTACGTCTTGGGAGTTGGGACGGTGGATGAATTTCGAAAGTTTCAGCAGAGTGTAAGTTAAATTTTCGTTGTAAAATAAATTAAGAAGTGCGATGTATATTAAAATTGAAAATCAGTAAATATTTTTAATGTAGAAAATGTAGTAATATTTACATATAAGTTGTGAAGGAAATCCAAATTTTCAAATAACTAGATAAGCTAAGGCTTAGCGAAATTCTTAGTCTTTTTAACTTGTTTTGGTGGTTGTTATTAACAAAATAGATAAATTGGAGCCTTTTCTATCATATTGCTAATTAGATTTGTTTTTACCCTGATACTTTTCCTAAATATTGCAACATTAACTCTAAATCGGCCTCTCTAAATTAGGAGCGTATTAAATTTTTAAGTTATTCGTGCATGGTTCTACTTATTAGCTTGAGTAAAATAGTAATATTATTTTCTAGTGCTCGTAAGTATGGACAGGATGGCTATAAAATGCGTAGTACCCTCATGTAATGAAAGTACTGGAACGAAGAGTAAAAAGAGAAGCCAAAATGAAGATAGAGTACAGTACAGTTTTCATTCATTTCCTAAAGAACCTGAGAGAAGAAAGAATTGGATTTGTGCAATATTTGAAAAAGTTCCTACAGATGATATTAGTCATTATGAAAAAAATGTATTTTTCAATAAAAATTCGCCATCTAGGCAGTTATCACCCAAAAGAACAAAATTGGATTGTACTAGAACCCCTCTATCATCAATTGAGAATGTGTCAAATTCCAGACATTCAATTTCAAGGACGCTTAATTTTTCAAATGAATTGGCCAACACCGAAACTTTGTCCCCTACACCAAATAGTAACATTTCTCCTGTTACAAGATGTAACGAGACCCATGACGATCTTTCTCCTGCCACAGTCCCTTGCTCTTTTGGGCACCATGAATCTCTTAGTGGTAATGAAAATCAAAAAAACCATATAGTCAACTCAACTGGAAACAGTGAAAGCAGGGAAAAAAGTGTGTCAACAATTAAATTTGAATTTTCAAGCTCAAATGAAGAAGACTAAAAATCTGACTACTGCAAATAAGAATTTAAAGAAAGAACTGCTTAGTAAAGATATTTTGCAATTGAAGAAAATTAAGGAGCAATGTCTAGCCAATAATACTCAAGCAAAGTTCCTTTTAGAACAATTTCAAGCTTTTGGGGAGAAAACGTTTCCTTATCAGGAGGCAACTCTGAGAATATGTTGCTTGATATTCAAAAAATCACCGAATGCCTATTGTTTTATGCGAGATCTTAAGATTTTACAATTGCCACATCGTACAACTTTGAAGAGATATATAGGCAGTTCAAAACTTTCACAACTTTTACTAGAAAAGTTTCTTCGGCCCCTTTTGAGCAACTATGCGTGTGATGCGTCTGATCGTAATGAGAAAAAAAAAGAATCTAAATAACAAACCTTTATCTAGGAAAATCTTAAAAATTTAAAGGATATTTTTTTTAAAATGCCATTGTAGTACAAGTTTCTAATTGTGATAAATTTAAATGTGATGTTATACCAAAGTTAAAAACACTTTTTCATAGTTTTAAATTTAAAATGTGATAAAAAAGTCTGATGTTGTTTCAATATATGTTATGTTGTAACATTCCTATTTTTAAAATGTAACACTACTTAAAAATGTGATAATTGTTTCAAAGAAGTCAAAAAAAATATTTCATGTTTTAACATTAATATTTTTAAAATGTGACACTGCTTAAAAATGTGATACTAGTTTAAAAGAAGTCAAAAACAATTTCATGTTTTAACATTCCTATTTTTGAAATGTGATGAAAAACTTGCTACAAACATAAGACAAATAAAAAAAATTCATTTACAAATGACTTATTTTATATTTTAAATATATTACTTAAAACCATTCCCTTAGATTTCTAATAATTCGTAGTTTTCAATTACCCAAGTTCATCCCTCTACCCACAGTTTTTCTGGGTTTTAAACTTCGCGGGAGGTAAGAGGTTCTCAAAAGCGCCACCTATGCGTGGTGCCCAAATACGCCTTTACTCCCTTTCCCGAGATAGCGCGCTCAGGCCTGTATAATAATGTTGGCGAAGGCTGAGCCTTGATTATCAGTCTATCAACTTGTCCTCTTGAATTTAAATCTAACTTGCCCCTTCTAATTCAAATTCAACTGCCCTTTCTACTTTAAAATTTAACTTGTCCACCCACTGTAATTTACCTTAATACTGATATCTAAATTTAACTATTTTTTTTCTTTTTTTTTCTGAGGTACTAACCGAGCCCTAGTGGCTTATAAGAACTATTAGTAGCCAATAAATAAATCATTCAGTCAGTAAGGGTTTATATAGATATAAATTTAAAAAATTGTCCAGGGATTCGATAATTTGAAGATTTATTAGAGGATTTGAAGATTTGTTTTGGGATTAGAATTTGAAAGCCATATGATATTATTAATTTTAAGACCTTTTTTCGGTAGGCTTAGTTATTTTAAACAACTCTTTTGAAAACATGCCATATATTATAACTTTATTTCGTGCGATACTAGTTACTACCCCTTTAAAAACAGTCAATTTGGTATCGTCCAAAATGGGGAAGTGGAATGGAAGTTATGGAACGCTTGACTCAAGGCTAGTAAATGGAAGAGAATATAAAGTCCTTTCGTGGGAGGGAAGCATTCCCTTCATGACTGCTTCCCCCCGGAACATACGGACTTTATGTAGTCAGGTAGGGGAACGCTTCAAGAAATGTAGCAGTCACGTGGTATAACTTTCCGTGTGGATTTAAAACATGAGAATCATTTGAACGTTGAGTTGAAGAATGAAAATTTCGAAATAATTTCAAGATTGAAGGGAGTATATGGGATGAAGATTGAAAGATTGGGAATGTTTCAATTTATTTATTATTTTTTTTCAATTTTTAAAATTTATGGAAGTTGTGAGATTGGAAAGATTTATCAAGGATTAGAAAGATTTTCTGGGATTTAATTATTTCCCTTAGATTTGAAAGATTTTCTTGGATTTGAAAGATTTTCTTAGATTTGAAAGATTTTCTTACATTTGAAAGATTTTCTTACATTTGAAAGATTTTCTTACATTTGAAAGATTTTCTTACATTTGAAAGATTTTCTTACATTTGAAAGATTTTCTTACATTTGAAAGATTTTCTTACATTTGAAAGATTTTCTTACATTTGAAAGATTTTCTTACATTTGAAAGATTTTCTTACATTTGAAAGATTTTCTTACATTTGAAAGATTTTCTTACATTTGAAAGATTTTCTTACATTTGAAAGATTTTCTTACATTTGAAAGATTTTCTTACATTTGAAAGATTTTCTTACATTTGAAAGATTTTCTTACATTTGAAAGATTTTCTTACATTTGAAAGATTTTCTTACATTTGAAAGATTTTCTTACATTTGAAAGATTTTCTTACATTTGAAAGATTTTCTTACATTTGAAAGATTTTCTTACATTTGAAAGATTTTCTTACATTTGAAAGATTTTCTTACATTTGAAAGATTTTCTTACATTTGAAAGATTTTCTTACATTTGAAAGATTTTCTTACATTTGAAAGATTTTCTTACATTTGAAAGATTAAAAGATTTTTCTGGGATTTGAAAGATTTTGAAGATTTTTAAGATTTCAAGATTTAAAATCTTCTACTGTACGAGATTTGAAGGAGCGTCGGACCCCTCGGGTGAATCAAATTAGGGATCCCCAAAATTATAAAGAAAGTCCAAACACAGAGACTGAGATAAAACAATCGCCTCGTGTAGTTTAGCTCAAACCAACAAGGGGAAAATATAGTGTTATTACAAACTGCATTAGCAATGACAAAAAACCCTTATAACAATCAAAACAATCAATTAGCTAGGTGCCTCTTTGATGGGGGAGTCAAAATAGCTTCATCAAAGAAAGCCCATCACGAAAATTAAATCTCCCAGTAGTAGGTGAACAAGAATTGGAACTTTATAGTATCGGAAATGAAAAACCACAATCAAAACTATGCAAAAAGGTTAAGGTAGTTTTACAAAACAGGGAAATAGCTGAAAAACAAATAGAAATAAGCCTAACTGAAATTCCATTCATATGCTCCGCCGTTACGTCACTAAAAAGCCCTGAATTAGTCACGGTAATGGAAGAAAAAGGCTTACAACTTGCGGACAACACGCATGGGTGGAAAAATCACGACTCAGATATAGAAATTTTGATAGGGGGTGATTTCTATTGGTCTATTTGCACTATCAATATGACTAGATTAAAACCAAATCTAGTTGCAATGGAAACAATGTTAGGATGGGCGTTGCATGGACCCACGGGGAGAAACGGCCCAGTTTCAAATTCAGATGTTGCTTTATTCGCGGGGAATAAGCAGGTGGACATAGCTTTAAGAATTTTTTTTGAGTTGGAAGGGTTGGGCATACAAAGCCAAGAAATATCCTACAATAAAGACGAGGCAACAATAGGCCAACTATTCAACGAAATCACTTTCAAAGAGGGAAGATACGAGGTCAAGTTCCCATGGAGCGTAAGCCGAGATAGATTACCAAACAATCTATCCCAGGCTGAAAGGAGATACGAGGGATTAGTTAAAAAATTCGAAAAGGACCCCCTCTATTATTCTTGAATACAAAAAGGTCATCGATGACCAACTGGAAAAAAACATAGTAGAAATAGTATCCAAACACGAGCTAGAAACAATTAAGCCAGGAACCTACTATCTACCTCATCAAGGTGTAGTGAGAAACGAAGTAACTACCACAAAATTAAGAGTAGTTCTTGGTAGGTCATTCCACGGAATTAATTGCCCCTCATTAAATGACTGCCTGGAACAAGGGCCAAAAAGTTTTGTGATTTGATCCGGCGATTCTCTATGCTTCAGGAAAGGCAACCTTTTGATATATTTTGGCCACAATGATTTTAAGCCAATTATTCCTTCCATTGTAAGCATAGGATTTTTGTCATTTGTCGACAACATCAAATCTGACCATAAAAAAACTTTTTATTTATAGCTGGTATGGATTCAATGTTAATTCAAATCCTTACCTGTTCCACATATTAATAAGGCAATAATTGAGAAACTAAATTGTCGAAAAAACAGTATACCAAAACTGTACCCAGAGTGTTAGAGGGTCACAAGGCTTAAACCGTAGGCATTAGACATATGCCAAAAATTACCGAATCTCCTGCATGACTAAACGAGGAAACAAGACTACAACACAAACTAAAAGTAAACTTGAATTTTACCACTAGACCAAAAACCCGCCTTTATACAATTTATTATTACCAAAAAGTTTTTAATGCCTAAATTTGGTACGATGAAAAGTGTTTTAGTTCAGACACAACGCTATACAGCAAGCGTGATCGAGTGGGCTGTAATTGAGAATTTCTGATTCGCTTAACAAAACGACGCCCAGAAAATTCTCGAAGTTCGAAAGAGTACGAAACGACGCAATTTATGATTTCTGAAGTTTCATCGTGGAAATTTTGTTGTAGTTTGTTGCTATGAGAATCAGGTTATGTCCCGGTTAAATTGTGATTAATGGGTTTAACATTTTGTTGCGTATAATTTGTCCAGTAATGTGATATGACGTAAAAGTAAAGGTATCTATTAGCCGACCTAAAACGCGGTTTAAAAGGTCGAAAGTGAGGAACTGTTTCATCAAACCGATTCACGATTATCTGAAAACGTTTCTTCCTGGATCTAACGATATTAATTACTTTAGCGATGGTGTAAGCTCACAGTTTAAAAATCGTAAAATTTTTATTAAGTTATGTCACCACGAAATTGATTTTGTAATAAAGGAAGAAAATTTTTTTTAAGTTATGTCACCACGAAATTGTTTTTGTAATAAAGGAAGAATGGAACTTTTTCGCTACCAGCCATGGCAAAAGTGCTTGCGACGGCATAGGAGTACGGTACGGCAAAACGCCTTGTAGCCAGGGCCTCTCGCGAATGCTTATTACAGAAAAATAGTCACGCCGAATCAACTTTTTTGAGTGGTCGAGAGAAAACATTAAAGGGATAAGATTTTTTTGGGTTTTTAAGAAGAAGTTCAACTTCACAAAGAGATATTAGAGGAAAGATTTTCCAAAGCTTCTACTGTGATTAGAACGAAAAGCCATCACAGATTTGTCCCCTTGAATAAACGTGAAATTGAAATGTACCGCGTATCATCGGATACTTACAGCACAAAATTTTTTATTGGGATAAATGACGATAAAAACACTATTGCTTTTTTGGATATATCAGTGGGACAATAAGTTGCTGCTATTTACGACCAAGAGTGGTACGTTGCCCTTGTGCTGGCCTCCTTTAAGGATGAAAGCGATTTCAAGCTGAAATTTATGGTGAGGGACTTACAGATGAATTTGCTCAGATGGCCTATGAAAACTGACGAGTGCTTTAATTAGTCTCACTGAATAATATTATATGCTTATTACACAGGCTTCAAGCAATTTTAGAAGATACTAAAAACTCGATGATGATTGCCTTAAGCAAGTTCAAAAAATGTTTCATACTTTCATCTAAACGTAATTTACCATTAAAGTAAATAAATATTTTATATTTTGAAGCAAAATTTGTGTTTATTTGAATTAAACATTTAGGCTCTAACTAATCAAATACTCTAATATATTAATTCACCGTTGGAAAGGTCTTTTCGAGCTCTATAGTTCAGGATAATTTATAAGACTTTTCGAGTTGGAAGTTTTTCTCCATAGGCCCAAGAACGAAACCCCCGAAAATTTATTTTTTCTCAAAAATGCTTTTGCAACTCGTGAACAAAACTAGATAAGGTAATTTTGAGTGGCTTAATCAATTCCCCTGGTTATATGGAAATCTGATTGAATTCGCACACAAAACTAGAAAGTTATTGCATACTTTCTAAAAGGTACCAAAATGACTCATGAGAAACACCGTTTTTCTGGGTTTTACAAATTTTGACGTAAAAATTAAATCGATGAATGTTTTTAAAAACTATTCCGGTTACTCTTTTCTAATAGCCAAAGCATCATTTGGGCCAAATTTCATCTAAATCCGCAGACCCATGGTTAACGACTTGGCTCATGTCACATTGAATGACCCTATAATATTTTGTGCATGAAGCGCTGGGGTGTTTTTTACTTCAATTATATATTGTTCCTTCCCTCACTAGTTACTTTATATTAGGACAAGATTTCCTAGAGGAACAAAGGGTTAAATTAGATTTTGAATCTTCACAATGTTTAGTGGGTAACCGAAGGATCCCTTTTTCAATTCCATTGGAAACAGATCCAGTAAAGCAGGAAATATTAGATAACATTAGGGAAGTGGTTTCCGCAGCCCCTATTTCTAATGACCAAGGTCTTCAATTAGAATCCCTATTATTAAAATTCCCTGAATTATTTTCCGATAAAGTAGGAAGAACAGGACTAATCTTCCACGAGATTCATACGGGTTCTAGTCCGCCCATAAAATCTCAACCTTATCGCGTTAATGATGAGAAGAAAAAGATTATTGAACAACATGCTAGGGAAATGCCAGAAATACATGAACCGAAATTATCTACGAGGCTTTTTTTCGCCACAGGCAATGCCTCCGAGTAAATGGGGAGGGAGTCTAGAAGGAAGCCTAGTAAATTTTACCCTCCTGCGACAGCGGGAAAAATAATTTTGGAATCATAGGTAATTTCGTTGCCATGGTGACGCCAAACAATTTTTTTTCTTTCTTTAAAATCGTCGTGACGTCGTCTGCAAACCTAGGCCTAGTTGTCAATGGTGCACTGGTTGGTTTGTGGTGCGTTTGCAATTATGCTTAACGTGGAAGAATTAGTAACTTACTTAAAAAACCTTTCAAGACCATTTATTGCTCAATTTTGATTAAAAAATAAGGCACTTGATTAAATATTCACTTCTGGTTAATCCCTACAAGAAGAGCAGACTGCCATTATTACAAAGACTATAAGAAACACTTTCCCACAGTATATTTTTAGTCTGTGTATAAACATAGCTTCTTGTAGCAATCGCTAGGTAGCGTATTCAAAGCTCCCTCTTGAATCAGAGATGATTGTATTTCTAACAGGGTGCTATAAAATACGGCGCCTAAGAAGGAGAAACAGAGAGAACTTGCCTCTAGCGTTAGAGGAATATGTCTCCGATAATTTCGGTCCATGTATTTCTGGAAATGCTGAATGACGGGATCATTAGATCCTCCTTATCTCCTTGGGCTTCGCCCGTAGTTTTAGTTGATCAAACAAACCGGGGAAAACCCTATCGGTTTTGCATTGACCACAGAAAACTAAATACTGTTACCATAAAATACCCTTATCCCTTGCCCAATATAGAGGATATGCTAGCTAGAGTGGGAAAACCTAAATTTATTACCACCCTTAACCTAAAATCAGGTTATTGGCAAGTAGAAATTCACCCTAAAAGTAGACCAAAAACTTCTTCTGTGACTCATATGGGAAAGTACGAGTTTAACGTACTCCCTTTTGGGCTTTGTAATGCCCTAGCTCTTTCCAGCGTTTAATAGACGAGATATTTGAAGACGCTGATTATTTCCAATTAATTGACTATTTAGACGATTTAATCTCCCTTTGTGAAGATTGGGATCAACGCCTAACGTGTTTGGAATATATCCTAAATATATTAAAGGAATCGGGTCTCACCCTTCAGTAATTAGGGCTGGGAGTATCGAAGATTTTTGGTATCGATACCGGTATCGAGTATTGAGCATTGTAATCGATACCGGGTATCGGTATCGGAGAAAAAAATACTCGATACCAAAAGTATCGAGTACTTTAAAAAAGCGCCACCTATATTTGATTTTGCGTATTAAATCAATATTAGTTTTGTAACTGGTGTTTATTTCTCGGGCTAGCATTTCTGCAATATTATAACATTTAATTTAAATTTATTAAATGTAATTTTTAAGATAAGAAACTATCGAGTCCATCCATTGAAGAATTCAATTAAGTTAGTAAATCCCTTATAATGAATAAAAAACCAAACATAATGAAAACTGTAAAATTTTAATTCAAAAGATTTTTTTAAAACAATGTTTTTACACAAAAGTTAGTCTTTTTACATGAATATTGTTAAGATAAGTTTATCTTTTAAATTAATTCACGAACATTTATCACCTTGTCTTTGTACTTTAGATTGAGTCTCACTTTTATGCATAGATAGGAACTCTTGAACTTTTAAGTTAATATTAATGTAACTATTAAAGTTAACAATGTATATTTTATTAGTTAATTCACGAACAATTATCACCTTGTTTTTGTACTTTAGATTGAGTCTCACTTTTATGCATAGATAGGAAATCATGAACATTTAAGGTAATATTAATGTAACTATTAAAGTTAACAATGTATATTTTTTAGTTAATTCACGAAAATTATCACTTTTTTTTGTACTTCGCGTTGCATCTGACTTTTAAACATAGATAGGAACTATTAAGATAATTAAGTTACTATTAAAGTTAACAAAACATAAGTTCAATTTTTTGTTAATTCACGAAAATTATCACTTGGTTTTTGTACTTAGGATTGAGTCTCATTTTTAAATATAGATAGGCCTAGGAACGTTATAGTTGTTTTTAAGTTAACAAACTAAATTTTTTAGCTAATTGACTAAAATTATCACTGGTTTTTCGTACTTAGGATTGTGTATCACTTTTATACATAGATAGGAACTAATATGACCAAAAACTCAAAAATAAAATATGAATACTGGTTACGCCTAGGGTATACCAAAATGGCCCCCATATTCCATAAAGCTTAAATAGATAAATTAACTAAACAAGTGGATGATGATATATAAGGCTTAATTCCTTTAAGCTTACTGAGACGACTCCCATTCCTTTCGACTAAATGAGCTCAAAAATGTTAGATTTTTCAAATGCTTGCCGCTTAAACTTTTGCGTTTTTCGGAAATAACATTTCCAGCTCTTGAAAATAAACGTTCAGCTGGTACGGAAGTACCCGGAATTACTAAATAATTTAAAGCTACCGCAGCTAACTCTGGGAATATTAGTTTATACTTAGACCAAAACTTAATTGGGCATTCTGTTCTTTCTATTAATGGAAGGCTCAAATATTGTTTCAATGATGGATCAATTTCACCATCAGAGTAAGAGTGATCTAAATTAACTTTCGAACTTTTAATTAAAGTTTCATGAACACCCCAAATGCTTTGAGGTTCAGTAGTAGACGGAGGTTTAGGTGCAGCTAATTGTTCTGTTTCAGTTACAAGAGTATTAATTTTCATTTTCCTGTCAATTTTTCCAAGCATTTTGGAAAAAGCCAATGGCGATTCAAAATGTGTTTTCTTAAATCTAGGGTCAAGAATTGTTGAACAAGCAATTAGTTCATTTTGCTCTAGAAAACGAAAGCGCTTGGAAATTAGTTCCAATAGTTTTGCTCTTAATGAAATACCACACTCCGTTTTACAGTCTTGTTGCGAAATGGAAATTTTTAAACATCTACCTAATGGAATTAATTTTGAAAGAGTAGTATGCTTTTCTGAAGAAATCTCTGTTGTTACCTCAAATAAAGGTATCATCAAAGATTTCAGTTCTAGTAGTTCATCAAGTTCGGATGCCGAAATTATTGGCGGTGCTTGCCTACTTTTAGACAAAGCTACAACAACACTTTCGTGAAGCGTGATATAACGTTCAATCATTAAATAACAAGAATTCCAACGAGTTGGTACCTCTTGAATAAGTTTTAAAATAGATTTCCCTGTTTTGGTCTGTGCATCATTTAATTGGGAAGTAGCTAAAGGACTAGATTTAAAAAAATGTACAAGGGTTTTGACTTTTTTAACTAAAGTCTTTTGTTTGTCGATAGATAACGATTCTTGGGCCACCAGATTTAACGTATGAGCAAAACACGGTAAATGTTTAAATTCGCCAAAGGTGTCTTTTACGGCCCTAACAATATTGGCTCCATTGTTTGTGACACAGCCTACCACTTTCATAACTGATATGTTCCAATGAGCTAAAATTTCAGATAGTTTCGTTGCAATGGCCTCCGAAGTGTGGCTACCTGGGAACTCCTCTACCGTCAAATTATGCGATCTATGTTCTTCCTCAAAAATGTAATGAACCGTAACCCCAATAAAAGAGGTGTTAGAACAACTTTCCGACCATGTATCGGAAGTTAATAAAACATGTTCTACAGAATTAATTACAGATTTAAGAGTTTCAACTAGTTTTGTGTATTTTAAATCTAAACCAGCCGTTACTGTTTTCCTACATGAGAGTTTATAACGGGGGACTGCAACTTTCATTAAATAACGAAAGCCCTCTCCGTCAACCACACTAAGGGCAATAGGTCTCGAGCAACCATGAACTGAATAGCATCAGTGAGTTCTAAATTCTTATTGCCTCCCAAATTAAATGCTGCTGCTCTATGAAAACTTTCGGTTAAAGTTAGCTGGTTGTGAGTTTCTGAAGCTACTTGGATGCTAGGTTTTTTTTTACGCTACTGATTCAGTTGAAGATGTACTTGTACTTGGTAACGAAGTCGCGGTGGGGTTTTCATTTTCGATTGAAGTCGCGGTTCCCAATAATATAGTGGGGTTTTCATTTTCGATTGAAAGTGCAGTAGGGGCTTTTGGTACTAAAAGGTCAGGTTGGTCTGCCTTGGATTCAACGTTTAGATGATGATTAGTTCGTAAATGTTTAAGTAAATTACTCGTGTTACCAGATGTCGAAATAAGTTTGTCACAATAATTACATGCCGCAATATTTTTAGTTCGTTTAGTGAAATGATCCCATGCTGCACTTTTTCTCTTAATGGGGGCCATTTTGGTATACCAATAATTTATGGTTGGTTATACAATAAAAATACTAAATACTTCTCAACCACATTATTAACTATGAAGAGAGTCTACATCACTCTTGTCTTTGCAATGAAAGAAGTGTAAAATGAATCTAACCTAAAATGGACTATAAAACTTCCACTATAAATTTTAGAAATAACAAAATTGACTTTCTCAAATAACAAAATAACGAATTTCTTTAAGAAAATTTAGGTGTGGGATGACTTTTAGATTTCCAAGGGCAGTTGCAGCTTTCCCAGGTTCAATACTGGTCAATATCCAAGTTTCGAACTTACAGATTTTCAAGTGGTCTTTTCATAATCACATATTTCTTTGGATTAGAGATGTAAACGTAGAAGTCTTCAAATGAACATAAATGGACCAAAAGTGGAATTTTGGATGGACTTCAAATAATAGATAGTCAAACTGCACCCAAGAAAATGGTGAATGCCTACTGAAAATAATTAGTGGTAATTACATACAGCGGAAAGGACAAAATATTGCAATTATTTCAGTTCATACCATTACACAAAAGACAGCCTTGAATATTGACTCCGCTTGACTAAGTAGTAATTATAATGCAAAAGTAGCGATGGCATCCTAGGATTGTCAGGCTCTAAGAATTTGTAATTAAACTGCATTGTATGTGAATGCCTAAAATACTGAAAATAAATATTGGTTACTAATTATATACAGCAGTAAGGACAAAATATTGCAATTATTTCACTTCATACCATTACACAAAAGAGGACCTTGAACATTGACTCCCTTTGACTAAGTAGTAATTGTAGTTAACTAGTAGATTCATAAATTCAATGCAAAAATAGCGATGCCATCTTAGGATTGTCAGGCTCTAAAAATTTGTAACTAAACTGCATTGTATGTGAATGCTTAAACTAATGAAAACAAATAGTGGTTACTAATTACATACAGCAGAAAGGACAAAATATTGCAATTATTTCACTTCATACCATTACACAAAAGAGGACCTTGAATATTGACTCCGCTTGACTAAGTAGTAATTGTAGTTCACTAGTATATTCATAAATTCAATGCAAAAATAGCGATGTCATCTTAGGATTGTCAGGCTCTAAGAATTTGTAACTAAACTGCATTATAAATAAAATAAAAATCATTACATTAAATTATTTAACTCACAAGCTTGATAGATAGTATTTCAATACTTACTTTTAATTAAACCAACGATTGGTTACTGACAATCGACAAATTGAAGAACTGGGACGAAACCCAACGCGGAATGTCTCTATCCTTTATAAACAAGACGGCCCAAGGGCTCGTAATAGTAGCCACATCGTACGAGTGAATAGCCCCTCTATACCCTACCCTAATGAGTGGATAACCCCTCTATAACTTACCCTAATGAGTGAATAGCGCTATCTTTTACAATGCTTAAATGATTTACCGTGCATAAAATCAGAGTTAATAGCCCCTCGATGCCCTACTCTAAACAGTGATAAAATTATAACCGTATAAACTTACTTACGCTGTAATTCTAATATTCCGGCGAATCGAAGAACAGATATTTATGCCCAGAAACGTTTGAAAGCGAAAGTTTAGTTATAGTGATTATCCCCTCGAATTACCTTTAGCAATGCTAAAATGATCAAACGCGTAACGCTCATTTAACACTATGTTAGCTCTATCTAAACCCATACCCCAAAGATACAAGTTCAGAAGTATCCGACCCCAAAGATACAAGTTCAGAAGTATCCGACCCCAAAGATACAAGTTCAGAAGTATCCGACCCCAAAGATACAAGTTCAGAAGTATCCGACCCCAAAGATACAAGTTCAGAAGTATCCGACCCCAAAGATACAAGTTCAGAAGTATCCGACCCCAAAGATACAAGTTCAGAAGTATCCGACCCCAAAGATACAAGTTCAGAAGTATCCGACCCCAAAGATACAAGTTCAGAAGTATCCGACCCCAAAGATACAAGTTCAGAAGTATCCGACCCCAAAGATATAAGTTCAAAAGTATCCGACCCCAAAGATTCAAGTTCAGAAGTATCCGACCCCAAAGATTCAAGTTCAGAAGTATCCGACCCCAAAGATTCAAGTTCAGAAGTATCCGACCCCAAAGATTCAAGTTCAGAAGTATCCGACCCCAAAGATTCAAGTTCAGAAGTATCCGACCCCAAAGATTCAAGTTCAGAAGTATCCGACCCCAAAGATTCAAGTTCAGAAGTATCCGACCCCAAAGATTCAAGTTCAGAAGTACCCGACCCCAAAGATACAAGTTCAGAAGTATCCGACCCCAAAGATACAAGTTCAGAAGTATCCGACCCCAAAGATACAAGTTCAGAAGTATCCGACCCCAAAGATACAAGTTCAGAAGTACCCGACCCCAAAGATACAAGTTCAGAAGTACCCGACCCCAAAGATACAGGTTCAGAAGTATCCGACCCCAAAGATACAAGTTCATTATAGTGATTACCCATTTTAGTGATTATCCCCTCGAATTACCTTTAGCAATGCTAAAATGATCAAACGCATTACGCTCATTTAACACTTTGTTAGCTCTATCTAAACGGGGAAAATCGTTATCTATTTAATTAGCACATAAATAAAAAGAAAATAAATATAAAAACCCCAAACATACAAATTCATAAGTATCCGACCCCACAGATTAAGAGGTACCCCACCCCACATCACCCCGACATTTTAGAGATAAAAATAAATAATAAAAAACTCGGGGTTTCTATCAAGTCTCTATGGCTCAATGGTAGAATCTTTGCTTACCACGCCAACGACCCGGGTTCGATTCCCGGCTGCGATCCGAAAAAATTTTTAATTAAAATTAAATCTCTAACCGAGCCCAGTTACCCCTATGGGTGGGTTGTGGTAATGTGGAGTTCCTTTTAAGCCAAAAAATAACGATAACGAAAGCGAAAACTCCGGCCACATGTACTACTACTACTACTACTACGGCTCGGGTCAAACTAAGAGCCTCATCGTATACTACGATGTGGCTAAAAATGAGTAGCCGCCATAGCTTAGCTTACTATTGCTTGATTTCGTTAAGTCGTTCTCACGCCGCCGCGCGACGTCGCGCTTTCCCGCTAAGCGCAAAGGCTTAAAGTTTTAAAAAATAATAGCTAGCCGCCATAGCTATGTGGTTTTCCGCGTCACTTATTATTAGTTATACTCGTTTAACATTGTTAAATTATTAAGATTAATTCCGATTAGGGGTTGGCACTTGGGAGTTTAAACTTACAACAGCGACAGACAATTTAAACAAAGAAGTTGAAAGAAGAAGAAGTGAAGAACCTCATCGAGTCATCGCAAACATCGCAGATAATTAATGGCGGCAATTTACGGCGTATACCTGCAGACTGACCGAGTCGGTAGTCCGTCACCCTCACCCGGATCAGCGAGAAATTAGGGGAGGCCCGCCCCTGAGCGCATGCGCCGTGGCCACGGTGGCCAATCACTTCGCAAATTGCGCATCGGATGACAGTGACGTCATGCAACACGCGGGTGCCGCATGTTGAACAAGCCAAGACAAGAACGAGTGACGTCAGTCAAGAGTCAACTCTAGGAACGGACGATGGACCCTCTTGGGACTATGTCGATGAGGGAAACATTCACGTGATAAAATATATAGCAAATGATTGGCCACAAGTTATAAAAATGAAACCTTCCTTAGATCGCAGGGGGGGGGGGGAAGATAGGGAAAAAAGTACTCGATGCTTCGGATTTTTTTAAAATACTCGATACCTGTATCGGATCTCAGAAACGGTACTCGATACCGGTATCGAAAGATTGAAGTACTCGATACCAAGTTGGCATCGAGTAGTATCGAACAGCCCTAAAAGGGTGGACATTCAGGAGAATGATGCCATTCTATGCACTTCAGGTTCAGTCAAGAAGGACCATTACAAGAGACTTGGAAGGGTATGTAGCGAAGATAAAAGAGAAAATCCAAAGTGTTTTTTATACTTTGCCGGCGAAGTACTGGGGAATAGAGTTCCGTTTTATTGACGAACCATGGACTTTCTGAAATATAACTATTGGTTTTAAGAGGTTTGGAGGGAAAACATACTTGTGCCAACATTTTATCCAGCTTAAAGCAGATTTTGAGAGAAGCCGACCTTGAAATTGGCTAAGTGAGTAAAACATTTTGAACCATAAAATATTTTTATGAAATATAGCACTTATAAAATAAGTTACAAATCATTTTATTGGTTATGACAGTTTGCGCTGATAATGAGTCAAATATGATCAAGGTATTTAGCATGACTGACTTATTCGAAGATGAATAGCTTTCAAACATGCGCCATTTACGCTTTGTAGAGTGAAGTCAACGAGGGTCAAGAATTGGAAGAAGCTGCCCGAAATTCGAACGACTCCGATTCGGTCCACCTTTCAGACCTTGACAGAAATACGTATCGTTGTAAAAGTATAAATTATTTTTTTAGAAATAAAAATTAACTATTTTCACAGATTGGAGTGGTTTGACCACCCTATTTGGTGACGAAATTGTCGAAGAGAGAGAGCCAAGAGATTCTCAAGCTAAAGAGAAGGAAGTTGATGTTGATCAAATCGATGATGGATCAAAAAAAAATAGTGAAGCAGAATCATCGTGTAGCTCTGAGATGGTGGATGATTTGTGCCTGTCACCGTCGGTCCCTTCTACTTTTCGGGAAGATATCCCTTTGGATTCCTAGTTGGAAGAAAAAGGGTTGGGTAAGCCATACGCTCCAACTTGTAGTGAATGCCGGTATAAAAAGCGATGAAGCCGCCCTAGCTTTTTCGGGAAAGCTCAATGAAATTTTTAGTTTTTTTCCGAAAGTCGTCTACATGGACGATGGAATTAAAAAGAAATTCGAAAGGGGAAGACAATTCCCATTGGTGGTGTTCGTTGGAACGCTTTCTTCTTTGCAACAGAGCGAATTTGCGAGGTAAGATTTTATAGCGTTGCTGTTAACTGGGCAACAGTTGTCATCACGACCTTAAAAGGACTGGCCTGAGCTGTTGGGGTGAGGAGGGGTGTCAAACTGTTGGTTAGCACATTGCTACCCACCCGTCATTCCTTAAGGCTAAAGAGCTGTTTGTTTTTCCCCGAAACTAACGGCGGACTTCTTTCCAACAGCTCCGGCTAGACCCTTTAACACGAATTTCGGCTCGTAGACTGTACATTGCTAGTGTTCAGACGTGGCTACAGCCAGAGCAACATCAATGCGCAGCATAGCAAAGTGACGAACCGAATCTCGTGCTTAAAACCAAAGGAGTGTGTAAACATTTATTATCTGCATGAGCCACCATGAAACGTTTTCTTAACCTGGCGCTAGTTTCGCTTTGGTTCGTGTGGTACACAATTTTCTGAAATTCTTTGTTTATACTCCCTCTAAGGCCATAATGCAATTGATTAATAATACTTAGGCTGAAATGATCGACGCCGTTAACAAAACACTTCGCAAAGCGAAAAAAGAAAAGTATTGGGTGAAAGTTTCCCAACATTAGAACACGGCATGATAGAAGAGGCCAAAGAATTAATCGGACTCCTGGAACCGCTGAAAGAAGCAACAGATCGGCTACAAGCCGAGGCAATCCTTTCGCCAGAAATCATTGGCGAATTAATGGAAACTTTTGATTCTATTTATCAATTTGACTGCGAAAATTTTGGAGTTATGAAAGCCGAATTGTTAACCCAAATGGAGGATAGGTTTTCACCAACATTAAATGATCCAGACTTCATAATCGCAACAATACTGGATCCAAGACAAAAGTCATCAATTTTTGGAGGTAAATATATATAATTAATCATATACCTACAAATTACAAGTTTACATAGTTATAATTAAAGGAATTGGCAGACTGTCGTGAAAATAGCACATTCAGGATTTCGAAATTTCATAAACCTCAAATTTAATGTATATCTAAGCTTTTAAATAAAAATACCAAATAAATTTTTTTTAGAACAGTGCCCCTGCATGGGCTAATTTGTACGGCCGGTTCAAAACGCCCACAAAAGAAGACGCCAAAGACGTTTTTAAGGAGGTTTTTCAATTTGTCAGTTACGACGACCATTCCTGTTGATAAACCGGCAAAAACAAAGAGGAAACAGTCAGGACCACTAAGGTTCCTGAATAAAATGCAGGACGCGGGAGAACAGGTGCCGCAACAAGAACTGGAAACCAATCTGGATGAAAAACTGTTGAAGCATCCAAGCCCACACGGTCCTGAAATCCCAGACAGATGGGAAATTTTGGAATTTTGGAAAAGTAACATCAAAAAATACCCAACGCTAGCAGAGATGGCAAGAAAATATTTGGCTATACCAGTGGCAACAGCTGACACGGAGAGAATAATGTTCTCAAGGGCTGGTAATTGCCAGATGGCTAGAAGAGCCAACCTGTCCTTGGACACATCGAACAGCTGATGATTCACAGAGAATACAGGCTACGACAGGTAATACCATCACATCGTGCAGTGACACAACCTGAGATGACAGAAAGAGTGTCTCTTTTTACCTCTCCGAGTGACGTATGTCACGGAGAGGTTCTGTAACGATCGTGTGTGTCTGTGTGTGTGTGTCTGTTGTTACACCCACGTGACCGCGTTCGCAGTTTCCAAATCGGAGCAAACGTGTTCGCCATTTCCGAACTGCTTTCACAGTCACGGAAATGGCTCCTCTACTTGAGTTCTCACACCACCATCTTCTGGTCTTTGTCCATTCCACACGGACACCAGTCTGTACTTACTGGCTTCTAATCACCACCATCTTTTGATCTTCGTCCATTCCACACGGACACCAGTCTGTACTTACTGGCTTCTAATCACCACCATCTTTTAGTCTTTGTCCATTCCACATGGACACCAGTCTGTACATACTGGCATCTAATCACCACCATCTTCTGGTCTTCGACCATCACACACGGACACCAGTCTGTACATACTGGCTTCTAATCACCACCACCTTCTGGTCTTCGTCCATTACACTTGGACACCAGTCTGTACATACTGGCTTCTAATCACCACCACCTTCTGGTCTTCGTCCATTACACTTGGACACCAGTCTGTACATACTGGCTTCTAAACACCACCATCTACTGCTCTTCCGTCTATTCCACATAGACACCAATCTATCTCATTGGCTTCTAACTCCATTGTCATCGTTTGGTTTAAGACATTCGCGGCGATCAGCCAGGGTTACGAGAAACGTCTAGCCTCCCTATGGTGGATTGTCCACCAAAGGTTTTCGCAATTGCGGTTGTTCTTGCTTTTAACTGTAGTTCGACACCCTTATATACTACCTATTTGAGTAAGGCAAAGCAACCGGCGTATGCTTCATTTCAAACGCCAATATTAGTCAAGTCTCTGAAGAATGTTTAATTGTTCTTTATCAAAACGATGTAACGCTCAATAAGGCGAACAACAAACGAAGAAAATATTTAATATTAATTATATTTATTTTAATATTTAAGATAATCTTGTTTCTCAACTCAAAATTAATACGGAAAGAGTAAAAAAGCAGTCTATGTTTTTGTCTGTGTGTGTACGAACCTCTTAGTCCTTACCCCTCTCAACCAGTGACAATTCAACCAATCCTGTAAGCGTAAGGTAGGTTCGAATTAGCAGACGCCTGCACTAAACCAATGGCGGATGGCGCAGTAGTACTTGATTATTTTTAAGACTAATTAAATTCTAATTATTTTGTTATAAAAGATCAGCTATTTTTTGTGTAATATTTTCCCTTTACCCGCTCTTTTCCTTTCAGTTGTTAAGGCTGTTATGCCAATAGGAAGTAAATTTGTTTCTGATATATTGATTGGATACAGTAGCTGAATCATATAAATTTAATTTGTTGACCATGGTGGGAGTAAATGTACAAATGTTTAAAAACTTGACAGATAAACCTAAGATCGATTAAAAAAAATCGATATTTACTTTGAACAAGAAATGGCGGATTTGGTTAACGTACGTAATTATTTCACGTGTGCATGGGGGAAGTAGATTGAACAATGAATGACATTCGGCACATACGCGGAGGGATACGTCGATTATTTACTTTGTTACGTTAGCACAACAACTATTGAAGAACGCGTCGTCTGCTACTCATTCTGGAATCTGGACTCTCAGGCCATTAATGGAATTGAATGGACTCCAAAAAAAGACATTTGCGGTGATCATTTTTGTCAAGTTGACTATCACGAAAGCTCAAAAATACATATACCACTATCGGTTAATGCGGTTCCTTCTCTGTTTTTACTAGAATCTAGCAATTTACTTTCATTATCATAAGCGCTTTCTAAACATTTACTATCTATATTACGAAGTTATAGCAGACGCCATAGCCCATAGTAACAAATATGTATTTTTTAAGTGAAGTAGATAAAGTTATCCGTCCGTCCCATAATTTCAAAAACGATGGTCGCGCGAAAACCCGATATCCAAATAGAACTCTAAAAGAATAAATGTTCTGAACTCAAGGGCTACTATCCCTAACCGGAAGTTACAAGAAAATTGGACCAAATATCAGTTTTGGTCCAATAAATTGGGGGAATGAAGAGGAGAATCAAGGAATAATTCGGAACATGAAGTTGGCGATAAAAATACATGGGAAACACGGTTAGTGAACAATCCCTAGCCTTAGTTAATCCATGCAACATAAGCCAATTTGAAAATAAATAGAATTATTTAAAATTCTTTGTTTATTAGGCCTATATAAAATTGTTAAATTACATTTCACTGACTACTATTTCGTTACTGATTAGCCTCAAACAATTAATTGAATTAAAATTAAAATGAAATTAAAAGTTTTTTAAAAACAGTGTTAAAAATTAAATTAAAAGTTTTTTAAAAACAGTGTTAAAAATTAAATTAAAAGTTTTTTAAAAACAGTGTTAAAAATTAAATTAAAAGTTTTTTAAAAACAGTGTTAAAAATTAAATAAAAAGTTTTTTAAAAACAGTCTTAAAAATTAAATTAAAAGTTTTATAAAAACAGTTAAAAATTATTGCATTATCAGAGCTAATATCATCACCCTAATTAATTAAAAATTTAAAAATTAATTAAAAATTAATTAGAAATTTAAAAATTAATTAAAAATTAATTAGAAATTTAAAAATTAATTAAAAATTCAGGAATTCCAGCCATAAGAGTCTCTTTGATCACTCTCTGGGCTCTTTGATCTTCGGGAGTCAATTCTTCAATCATAGCGGAAGAAACAGGTTGATATCTTGGGAATTTCATCTGGTGATCTTTTAGGACGTGGAAAATAACCTCCAAGGCATTAGGTATAACACCTGGATTTTGAGGAGAGCCTTGGAGGGTGTGGGTTTTCCCCGAATTTGTGGCTCCATAGGGAAAAACCAGGCAGTTTTTGCCATTCCTGGTTTTTGACATTGACGAATTCTTGAACGGTACCATCAACAACTTCCAAGAAGAAATCTTGCTGGCACGTATCAGGGCCAAAAATCTTTGTGAACGTAAATTTTATGTTGCGGCGGTCAGAGTCCCGAGAATTGTTTTTGAAGGTCGCTGAAGAGACGGGGGCTTTTAGAATCACGTCTTTGTTTGACAGCACCTCCATGCACGTCTGGAATGAAAATAGAGGCTTGTATTAACACATTAAACAATATGGCTAATGATTATAAGTTTTTACTGCCATAACCGCAGCTTTTTGCTTTTTCGCTAACTTTAATCTTTACATACCTCATTACTGTCAGCAGGTTTTTCATTGGCAGTTAACGGTCGTATCCGTAAAAAGGTATCCATAATTTTGTGTTGTAATTGGGACTTTGTGGTTAATTTCTTGCGAATTGTTATCGTGTCCGCAGCAGCCATCGTAATTAAAAATTTTAAAATTTATGACTAATAACAATAAAAACGAATCCCAACCACACTGTGAATACAAACCGTCCACAACGTCTTTTTATAGTTCAAAATCTGGAGGCACCAAAGAGAATTTAGAAGGGGAGCGGAAGGGGTGGTTTGGAATGTAGCGCAACGTCGTCTGCTAAACGTTATCTAGGCAGGTCGATTTCCGGTATGATGCGTTTGTAACAGAGAGATTTTAGAACATGTGACCGGAAACTCGCCTACCCCAAAAAGCTCAACGCGACATCTTGTTTGGGCTTCATCACGTTTAATAGAGTCAAAGGGGGGGCCTTCCACTCCACTTCTAAATTCTCTCTGGAGGCACGAGCCACACGAATATGTTAACCAATGAGAATAGGGCATAGATAAAATATACTCTAAGGTGCTGGAGTGGAACTCAGATGAAACGAGGAGATGTGGTTTTTTTTATAAATAAGTCTTTGTCAAATTAGAAAGAATTTATATCGAGAGGAAAATAGTTTTTATATTATAAAACTAAGTTCAAGTTGGCCGGGAGTGCGGCGCACTCCTGTAAGCCAAGCTTCTGGGCGGCAAATTTCAGGGAATACGACACATGTCGGCGATCCTACCCTATAGGTGCCGACTGCCCCGTGTCAGCCGGAGGTGACTTGACCCCCACAAACTTGGAAAAGGAAAGAGGAAAAAGCGCTTCAAACTAGTGTCGCCTGCTTAGCCGTCTGTCGTAAGAAACAGATGATTCCTGATTTTACTAATAAATATTCACATACGGTTATTTCGAAACGAAAATCTAGTTTGTTGTGAAGCCAAGAAGATGAAAATGATGAATACAAGAATAAAATTTCGAGATAGATAATAACACCATTTTAAAATCTATCTATGTATAGTGTTAATCATATACCTTGGCATGGTAAGGGTTTAATTCAAACTTTATGCAAAGACCTATGAAAATCCTATAACCTAGTCACTGCCTGTCTATTAATGATTGATTATCATCAAAATCTAAAAATACTGCATGAATTATTTCATTGGAAAAGGTTTAAAATTTTTGTTGTGTTTTCTGTTTCTACTTGTTGTATCTCAAAACCAATCAAAATGAATCAGCCAATCATGTTTACTTAGATTATCGGTTAAGAAATAAAGGGTCCGCCCGAGTTGAATTCCCATGAAACCCATGCTACGCAATTCGTTTGATCAGGCAGATGATACAAATAAACTAGGAATAGCCATGTTGCCATAAATCCCAGATCCAAATTATGGTTTCGTAGCACCTAAAACCGTGTTTTTCAAAAAAAAATAATAATTATTTCTTAATTAACGTAATGGCTATGGTTCTTTAATTGAAGTTAGCTGCTACAGGAAGAGCTATTATATCTCCCCCTAATTAGTTTCTACTAAGCGTTTGGCAGCGCCTCATCAAATGTCGCTATACGGGAAATTATGACGTTTCATCTGTGGTCCTAGCATAACAGTACCTTCTTTGACTCCTACGCCTAATCGCAATTTAATTCGTCTAGATGAACTTCGGAGCTTCATCAATAATTGTTCTAAAGTCCCAAATATGAAGATTCGCTATTATCCAGTTTTAAAGTTAGTCCAAAAACCCAAATTTTGCGTAGATCGCCTGTAATTACCCCACACTTTGAACATGATATCTCTTGGCGATATGCTTTAAGTAGCTGAAAGTTATTGCCAAGCTTTTCCTTCTAGTGGGTGATTTCAAAATATCCATTACGATATTTTTCTACAATGAAAAATAGTGAGGTTTTTTATTGTTTCAACATTCTTGCAAGGACCTTGTCACCTATGTATATTTGCGATTCCGTCAAATGATCCCTTACCTAACTGAATCGAATGAAACCGTATAGTATTGTAAATTTCAAGCAAAGATAATCTATCCGTTTACCCCACGATTTGAAATTATAATGAAGGTCAAGCGTCGATCCTATTTTTACTTTATGTGGTAAATTTCTGTCGATTGGTTTTAAAGATTCGCCCTTTCAATCTTTTTAGAGTGTCGAAATTCAGATCAATGAAGAATCGAATGAGCAGGATTTGGTTTTTTGGCAGACGGGAAGAATGAAAGAGCAAATGGATTTGTATCCGGAACACTTGCTTTGTGACGCAACATACAACCTAAACAGTTGTAAAATGCCGCTTTGCATCATTATGGTTGTGGATGGAAACAACGTTAGTGAAATCGTGGTGTTTTGCTTAGTTAAACTGGAAACTAAAGACTCTGTAACAAAGATGTTCCAAGTTTTTCAAAAGCATAACCCGAAATGGGTTAACGTGAAAACGGTCATGGTTCGCACTTCGGGTTTTTTCCGATGTAATTTAAATAAATAAATAAATAAAGATTTTAACTGAAGAAATTAACTTAAAACAATTTAAGGCCTATGTAAAATTAACACTAGATCCAAACGTTTTCTAAATAATTATTTTAAAACTAAGGATTGTAAGAACAAAATAGTAATAAATCAGCAAAATTTGACATAATAAAACCAATTGCAAATTTTTATTTATTTTATTATGTTATATTCATCATGAAAATACTTTAAGCCAGACGTTTTAATATAATTGAAGTGTATAACCGCTCCAAAGAGGAAAAGATGTCCTCCTAACCAAACCTAAATTAACAGTATTTTTTTGGAGAAGTCCATGAAGATAAACATCAATATTTTGGAAAAGGCGTAACATTGTCAATGATTTATAAAATATTACTAATCTAACTTAACCATATAGTGGCGTTTTATCTTATATTCATCATGAAAATACTTTAAGCCGTTTTAATATAATTGAAGTGTATAACCGCTCCAAAGAGGAAGAGACGTCCTCCTAACCAAACCTAATCTTACAGTATTTTTTTGGAAAAGGCATATTATTTGAGAAGTCAATGAAGATAAAGATTAATATTTTGGAAAAGGCGTAACATTGTCAAGTATTACAACTAACCTAGCTTAACCAAATAGTGGCGTTTCCAAGTCAGTAAAAATGTATTTAAAACGCTTTCAATAAAAAACGACACTAATAGAAATTAAACTACATAACATTTTGGGGTCGCTGTTTTCGACCAGAAGAGTCATTTGAATTGTAAATACAAACCCGCCGTTGGGCTAAATTTATTAAAAACATTGGCGGGATTCGGTCTAATGGAATTCAGTGCAATGGGAAGATACCAAAAACCTACGGTTCATTTATTTATTTAATTATCATTATTTTTCATTATACTAAATGTTTGACGTAACCAGGGCCGTCGAGAGAGGGGGGCAATTCGGTCCATTTTCCCGGGGCCCGTACCTCTCGGGGGCCCGGCCGAACCTGGACCTTTTTTACTTCTAGTGTATAATGGCAGTGAGCAGAAATATTTTTGTGCTCACTGATAATGCTTGTGAAAATATAAATATAAATCTTAATAAAATGAAATCATCAACTAGAATTTAAACAGTCAAAGGCAAAAAGAGAATGAAGAGTGGTAGTTTTATTGTTATGGGTTAAGGCAAAGTAGTCAAATAATTTTAAAAACACAACATGTAGTTCAGACAGCGTCTCGTTATACTCGCCTGCATTTTCTGTAAGATAATTAATGGACTTGCCAGGGCCGTCAAGAGGGGGGGGATTTATGTTCATGGTTATGGGTTTAGGCAATGTAGGCTAATAATTTAATAACAAACATGTAGTACAGAGAGTGTCTTGCAGTAGCTCAGTTGTAAATTGATATTTTGTGAGTTAAAATTAAAGAAACATAAAGAGCATCATAATTTTAAGTTAGATGAACTTCTAAACTAGTTATCCGTACTAAAACAATAACATAAAAAATATGACACGCTTCGCTTTGAAAATTCTACACGGTATAATGTTCTGAGCGGTGTAGCAGTTCCAAAACCAAGCTTTGCATTTTTTTTGCACATTTATATTTTTTTTGTTAGGATCTCACTTCTTTTTTATTATTATTTAAGAAAAACTTCTTAATTTCGTCTCAACTCAGAGAGCTTTAATTCGGTTTCCCAACTTGTTATACGTAGCTTTTAAAGTGAGAACAAAGATGCATTTTAAGAAATTTCAAAATTTTCAAATTTTTTCATACCAAGAACTGATTTACCATAAGAAGGCATACGTCGCAATTTTTTACGCTACTACTCTTACGCCGGTGTCATTGAACAAGTATGCCCCACCCCTTTCATGTCCGTCATTGCTCTGCGCTTTCCCATCGGATCCCGTGGGAATAGGTCATACAGACACGATTGACGTATCCCGAGTTTCCGACTAGAGAAAAGAATAACTTCCAGCAAAGTAAACAGAAAATGGAGGTTGTGCTGAAATGGTACGACAATTGTTTTAACTGCCATTAAATAGTTGGTTCAAGGATTTTGAATGTGTCTCTATGTGAAAATCGTTCGTTCTATAATTATTTCTAAATAGAATCACGTGTAATTTCTTATGGAGTGGCGTAGCGGTTAGTGCTTTTGCCTCGCAGCAAGAGGATCCCGGGTTCGATCCCGGACTGTGGCACCGGGTGAAAAATATGGGAACAAATCCTTCTGCGTAGAGTTTGCAAGTTCTCACCGCTTGTTAAAGGAGTTTTCCTCCGCGGTCCAACCCGGTTTCTCCTTTCCATCAAAACTTGTAGGGGTTAACGGTAATAGTTAGTATAGGGCGCTGTAGGTTAGCTGTGGCATAGGGGCTAGCCACCACCCCTCTATGCATTGTAAAGGGACCCACCTGTAAACACGCCACAGGCTTAGTGTGGAATCCCTTCATAGACCAAGCTTAGATTATTATTATTATTTCCTGAGTTCGAAAAACCAAACCAAGGCTTAACGAAAATATTAAGTCTTGCCTCCGTTTCCAATTCCCCCCACTCATGAGGGGGCATGTTCGACTACCATTCGAGCACCGGACGCTATTTTATGCCTTCTTGTCGTAAATCACTTCTTTCCCTTACTTTATAATTTAAATGCTTAATAAATCACAAATTTTAGGTCTCTACCACGTCTAGAAGTACGTTAAAATTTTTATGATCGGCCAGTGAGTGAAATAAGAAAGATTTGACTTAAGGTATTTCCTAAACTATATTAGGTAGATACTTGAAATTTGGCGATAGAGGTAAACCTATTAAGAACTTTTAGTTAATGGAAAAGTGTGTTTGTAGTGCTTTCGGCGAGTGCACGGAATGCTTAATTTCGCGGACCCACTGCTGTGCACCCAGATAGTTTCCCTCCCATGAGTTGGAGAATTTTTCTAGTGGCCCGATCCATAACCTTTCCCGGGGCCCGCGAAGTCTCTCGACGGCCCTGTCTGATCGTAATATTTAATACGGATATAAATTTGTTACTCTAGCTCAAATAGGAACTAAATGGCAGCCAAATGAGAATATCCAGAAACGTTTCTCCGGGACTGTACCTACTAAAAGAAACCACACAGGTTAAACGATGTTGCTTTGTCTTAAGTAGACGGCATTCGTTTATTAACTAGTCTGAATAAATAAATTTAAATTATCATATTTTTTTGAACATCAGTCTTCTTAGCAACTTACCGATTTAAATTTTTTTTTGGTGCAAGCTTGAAAATTTGTCAAGCCAGCAACAATAAAAACTATGTCCTTCCTACATGAAATCCCTTCAAAATAATTAAATTCATGATAAAATAATTTCGGAAAATGTAATTGTTCTTGAAAAAGCGTAGATGTGTAATTTTTTCAATTAATTTAGAGGGAATGGATCGATTAACAGTAGAATCAGTTGATTGAATTTAATATTGATTAAGGATTAAATGGATAAAAAAACTAAAAAAATTGCAATATCTGAACCTTCGCCAATTGATAAATCTCACACATATCGTTTTTTTTTTGTCGTCCTTGGTCCTAACCAAGACTTTTTTTTATAATATCTGTTACTTCAGTCTTAATGTAATTAAATTTTGAGTAATAATGTTTGCTTTACCGTCATACATTTCGGGTTGAAAGAAGTACTTTAATTACATTTAACTTATATAAAAAACATAGATTTCGATAAGCATATAAATTGTACTTTATTTATGAAAGAAGTTTAAAAATTACAATATTTGAAATATAGAATAAAAATGTTTATTTGTTTCGTACACTCTATACATGTACAGTGTTGTAGAGATCAGACCAACAGCTTCCTTTATGTACAACCCCCAATACTGCCAACGGGTGCTGTCATACTTAACTATACAGGGTGTAAATAAATGGTTAGAATTCATGTTTTATTGTATGCTAGTGACAACGAGTGACAAGGTACAAAACGAATACTGGAGAATATGCCTGTGTGCATCAAAATATTTTAAAGCACAGTCCTACGATTACTCTTAGAACTTGGGCCTCAAATTACAACAACTAAACTGTTTGGTTAACACCTCAACGTAAATATTCGAAGTGTCTACCATTGTGGTTGAGGCACTCTTCCAGACGACTGTCCATGTCTTGCAATACATTTGCAAGCAGTAAACTCATGACGCATGGTAAGACTAATGGTATTGCTGTCTTATGAAATCCTCGCCCGTTAAGGCTTGATGCAGGGGGATATGATAATGCCCTTGTAAACTGGCACAAACAGTAGAATGGCTTACTGCAACTTCTTGTTCCACCGCTCTACTATTAGCATGAATTGGCTTCAAAACGTGCTACGATGTCAAAATCTCTATCCTCATTACAAACTAACAGTCTCTTCTACGTTCACGATCTTGCACTACCGAAATAACTAAGGTGCTCGCCAATGTCGGAAAAGGTGCTTCGCACCGGATGTTGTCGGTGTGAAAACTGTTCGGGATAAAGCACTGCCTTTAGTTGAACGTTACTGCTACCTTCACCCAAAATAAACATCCTGTCCAATTTGTCCTGGTTAGAGTAGGTTGGCATTTTGCTAGGAAACGAGACTAACTACTGTAATTCTACTACTTAGCTGCTACACTGAAGACTCTGTATATCAAAACGGACCGGAAATACCTCAAAGTTGAGTTTTTAAAGATTGCCAGCTTGAGCAGGTCATGGTGTTTATATTGGTGAAGGTCGCTTTTACGTTCGACACGTGACACCGCGGTATGTTTTTGATGCTCCAATGTTCTCACCCGATAGGTCCAAACAATTACCATCCTGTTTTTCGGCTCAGCCTTGCGGTATTGCGTTCAATTTTGGTTCCCAATTTTTTTATTATTATTTCTTGTATTTCGCCTTTCGAGACTTTGTTTTTGTATATTTTGTTAACTTTTTCGTTTTGTATATTTTGTTAACTTTTTCGTTTATGGCTAAGTCAAACAACGCTCTTATTCGCTAATATAACACGCGAAATCGCCCTATTCCCGATCCTTTATTGAATGCGGACGGTCATAATTCCGACGAAGATACTGACTCGTTTCACCACAGAGATTTGGATATCAAAAATTCTGAACCCATGTCGTCAGTATCTTCTCCGGTCTCCTCACAGCCGTTGGTGGTCGCGAATTCCGCGGTTAGCAACACAATAGTCACGACAATGAGCTCTGGCGTAACACCGAGTACGCCAAATTCCGCCGATATTACCCAGATACAACAAATGTTGTCTAGCTTTACCTTGGCCCAAACTCAATCTTAAACGCAATTGTTAGCAGCCCTAACTTTACACACGCCACCCTCGACCACAGGAGGTTTAGCTAGTACCCCTCAAAATTTTACATTAAATAAGCAAAGTAAAATAGCTTCGAATCCGTCTAACATCGGGCTAAGTTTACCCGTAACGGCTTCTTTAACCAATACAGTACCGCAGGTTACGAATAGTTTACCTTTAGTGGTCCCAAGTGCGCCACCAATATTGAGCGGTCAAACACCCTCCCAAATTTCTCAGCACCCCGGTGCCCATAGCTACATTGTAAGTGGTAGTACTCCAGCTGGTTCAAATAATTTAAATCACCAGTTTCAAAATTGTCAATTTCACAATCGAAATTATCCGATTAATCAGTACACAGAAAAACAATGTTTCGTATCTAAACGTTTTCCTAAACATCAAAATGCAAACGTGTTTACGGTTAAATGTAGAGTTTTTAAATATGCTTATGGCCCGTAGTATTTAGCCACTACACATGTTTAGATGTATCATGTTTAGGTTTGCAACATTTATTTCTCTTGGTGTATAGTTTTTAAATGTATTTAGTTTTACTCACGTATAGGTTCCTAACGTGTTTAGGTAACTAGTCAATAGATATTTAACGTGTATAGGTAGGTAGGTGAATAGTTATTTAACGTGTATAGGTAGGTCGGTGAATAGTTATTTAACGTATACAGGGTGTTTCTGAAAAGTCCATCACAAATTAAGGGGCGTGTTTATGGGACCAAACTGAGCGGAAAGTACCAAAGAACATGGGGTGTACAACATTTTGTTACGGAGATATGGCCTTCCAAACATTCGCCCCTAAAACAAGGAAATAACCAAAAATGAGGAGTAACACTTAAGACCGACTAACCAGCTTGTTTAAAATTACTAGACAATTTCAATAGCCTTTAATCGAACAATTGATTTCTACCTTTACTAATCAGAAGCGTATAAATGAGTAGAAGTATGCCTACGGTGGTAATGTAAAATTAATCCCAAGTGACATGATGTTTCAAGATCTTCCCAGCACCAAGTAAAATGGTTCTGATTGAAGGGACTTTTATTAGCACAGCGTAAACAACGTTATTTTCAGGAATTAGTCCAAATGTCCACGGGCGGCATTACAAAAACGAGGCAGTCTTTCGAATGATACTTGGACATGTTGGAAGATCCCTGGCTTGTTCCTGTTATCTCAAACCGTAAAAAGCTACGCAAATCTTCATCATCACGGACAACACTCTTGTACGTTAGGTATGACCTTGAGAAAACCTAAAAGGACATCTCGAATGTATTTGAAAAACCCATCTCCAATTAAGGGGCGTGTTGTTTGTTTCCAACAGAGTAAACTCGCCCAGAGAACAATTACAATGCAGAGCCACGTTTCGGCGTTAATGGCCCACAAAGGTGGTCCCAAAAACAAGAACAAACTTTAATTTGTTTCGTTCAGTAAGTGTTTCATGTGTCATAGATAAAACGCCATGATTAATGCACGAAGAAAATGAATTTATTGACAAGTTTTAACATTTAATTGCAACTAGTTACAAAAATTGTTCAAAGTGTTCACCACCCGCGTTAAGGCACACATTAGCACGTCTTACAAATGATTCCCTTACACGTTGAAAAATGCCTGGAGTTTCGGAAATTGTTTGACAGCCGTGAATTATTCGTCGACGTAGCTCTTCAACATCGGGCACTTCAGTCTGATAAACTAAGTCTTTCAGGTGGCCCCAAAGAAAGAAATCACAAGGGTTCAGATCGGGTGATCGAGCAGGCCACTCCACATGTCCACCTCGACCTAACCACCGCAAAGGGAAGGTTGCGTTAAGATAATTTCGGACCGCGATGCTGAAATGTGGTGGTGCACCATCGTGCATGAACCACATTCTGTTTACCAAACCTAAGGGTACGTCTTCGAGTAGTTCCGGTAAATCGTCCCGTAAGAACTGCAAGTAAGCCACACCGTTTAACCTGGGCTCTAGTCCGCTGGATTCAAACCTTGAACCTTTTGAACATGGAAAGGATGAAACCGGTGGCTTCTGAGGATTTTCCACACGAGCGTGTGGTTTACGCCTAATCGGCGACCAACTTGGCGGGTACTTGATTCAGGCTCGTCCTCGAAAATGGTGAGAACTTCGTCTTCTACGGCCTCTGGGATGGCTCTCGCTCTAGGTTGAGGTCCAGCCGGTTGGATTCGTCCATCTTGCCTCAAACGTCTGTCCACAGCCTCGAACGTCAGTCGATTTGGTAGTCGCCTCTGCGGAAATCTTTCCTGATACAAGCGTACAGCTGCAGCGGCATTCCCCTCGGCTAGTCCATACATAAGGTGCATATCCGCATATTCGGCATTTGTGAAGAAAGGCATTGTAACAGACTTCGTTGAATTATGAGTTTAATAAAACAAACACATGTACGTGAAACCTCTTTTATTCCTTTCTTAAAAAACATAGTGCTCTGTTTTAGTGCTCTGTTTTTTAAGAATAAGCGAAGTTCTCACTATTTTCGAGGACGATCCAAAAACAAGCAGCCGCCAATTGGTTTGCTGATTAAGAAAAAACCACACGCAACTTGCGTTAGAATTCACAAAGTACAATTCAGCTTAAACGTGTGGTGTAGTATTGTGGGTGACAATTTAATTGGGCCATATTTCCTAGAGCCCAGGTTAAATGGTGTGGCTTACTTGTAGTTCTTACGGGACGATTTACCAGTACTACTCGAAGACGTACCCTTAGGTTTAATAAACAGAATGTGGTTCATGCACGATGGTGCACCACCACATTTCAGCATCGCGGTCCGAAAACTTGTCAATAACATTTTCTTTGTGCATTAATCATGGCGTTTTATCTATGACACATGAAATACTTACTGAACGAAACAAATTAAAGTTTGTTCTTTTGTTTGGGACCACCTTTGTGGGCCATTAACGCCGAAACGTGGCTCTGCATTGTAATTGTTCTCTGGGCGAGTTTACTCTGTTGGAAACAAACAACACGCCCCTTAATTGGAGATGGGTTTTTCAAATACATTCGAGATGTCCTTTTAGGTTTTCTCAAGGTCATACCTAACGTACAAGAGTGTTGTCCGTGATGATGAAGATTTGCGTAGCTTTTTACGGTTTGAGATAACAGGAACAAGCCAGGGATCTTCCAACATGTCCAAGTATCATTCGAAAGACTGCCTCGTTTTTGTAATGCCGCCCGTGGACATTTGGACTAATTCCTGAAAATAACGTTGTTTACGCTGTGCTAATAAAAGTCCCTTCAATCAGAACCATTTTACTTGGTGCTGGGAAGATCTTGAAACATCATGTCACTTGGGATTAATTTTACATTACCACCGTAGGCATACTTCTACTCATTTATACGCTTCTGATTAGTAAAGGTAGAAATCAATTGTTCGATTAAAGGCTATTGAAATTGTCTAGTAATTTTAAACAAGCTGGTTAGTCGGTCTTAAGTGTTACTCCTCATTTTTGGATATTTCCTTGTTTTAGGGGCGAATGTTTGGAAGGCCATATCTCCGTAACAAAATGTTGTACACCCCATGTTCTTTGGTACTTTCCGCTCAGTTTGGTCCCATAAACACGCCCCTTAATTTGTGATGGACTTTTCAGAAACACCCTGTATAGGTAGGTAGGTGAATAGTTATTTAACGTGTTTAGATTTGTAGACGAAAATGTTTTAAACGTGATTTGCTTATAATGAGTTTAGGTTTGCAACGTTTATTTTTCTTGGTGTATAGCTTTTAAATGTGTTTAGTTTTACTCACGTATAGGTTCTTAACGTATTTAGGTATCTAGTGAATAGATATTTAACGTGTATAGGTGGGTAGGTGAAAAGTTATCCAACGTGTTTTGATTTGTAGACGAAAATATTTTAAACGTGATTTGCTTATAAGTCGTTTAGGTTTACTTTATGTTGGTCTAAGTTAATGAAAAACCATTTAAGTTAAATATGGTTTCTATTCTTCAAAAAAAGTTTTATTCTTCATCAATTTTTTTTATTCTCCATCATATTTTTTTATTCTCCATCAATTTTTTTTATTCTCCATCAATTTTTATTTATTCTCCATCAAATTCTTTTTAGTGCTCCATAAATTTTTTTTATTCTTCATCAATTTTTTTATACTTCATCAATTTTTTTTATTCTTCATCAATTTATTTTTATTCTTCATCAAACTATTGTTTTTAATTATTATTCACGAAAAACTCGATTGTGCAAATTGACAATCAGTGATAACATTATTTACTTAGGTCACTTAGAGAGTACTTTTCCACAAATTTCAAATATTTGTATGATCTTTTAAATGCTGACTTTGGGGTGTAGTCATTTAATATGTATTCTTGGTAAAAGCCAAGAACTTGACTTGGGACTCCTGGATAAGAAAGATCGAACACGTAGTAATACGCCAACAGAGAGAAAATAGCCTCTCCCAAAACTTATGGAAATGTACATTTCAACTTCTGTTCTTGGTACAGGATAAATATTTGCTTTTCGCCATTTTTTTGAACGATGACCAATTGCGGTGCGTCGATTAAGTTTGAAACTGGAAACTCGTCCTGGAAGTATAATCATTTATTGGAATCTATTTAAAATATATCATTAGGAAAAAACTACAGAACATACTTGAGTGACATTTACAATTGAAAAGGGTTGATTTTTTTTCGATTTCTTGCGTCCACAATTTTTTTGGGAACCTTTCACTCGACCAGTAGTAATAAGGCTACGCTCTAAAAACATCACAAGTTCCAGATCTTTATTCAATTGACTATTGTCTTCATCCTCCAGATCATCACAATGATTTTTCAAAATTTCATTTCCCAAAATTTCCTTCAGTTTTTTAAAATTTTCAAGAAATATCTTCATGGAATCCTCTACCTTCAGAATAAGGTTGAGTTCCGCTTCCAGCTAAAAGGAAGAACATAATTATTTAAAAAAAAAATCATTTTCCTACCACTAATGAAATTTTACTCACAAAACGAACATCACTAAATTGAGGAAATTTATCCAATATCGAATTATGATCCACTTTATTCTGGAGCATCCATTTTCTTCTCTTTGTATACGTTGATCGATTTAATTTTAGTACCTTTGGAATATCTAACTCAGGTGCTTCAAACAACGCTGTAAGTTCCAATAATGCACTATCGTACGATATTTCCGGCATCTCAAGTTCTACTGAACAAGCTTCGTCTAAAGTTTTCGCCAATTTAATTTTTCTTTTTATTAGCACCAAAACTTTCACAATCCTTCAGTTTCGATTTTTCCATCCACCTTATGTGCCAAATTCTAGCGGACAGCTTGTCTGTCAAAAATTTCTAAGGAACCAGAAATGGAAATTGCTGTGGTTAGACATAACTAATATTTCAGTCCAAAATCAATGTACTTATACGCCCTTTCAACTCAGTTTCGAATGTATCTTACCCATGGCACTTTGCTTTCGATGTCCACTTGAATACAAGGATATTTTTTGAACATGAGGTGTCCAACCAAGTCATACTCTTTTCTAGTATTCATCTCGTGTTTTGCTAGTAATCCGTACGCAAGTTCATTAACAATTTTCGAGAAAATAGCCATTGGTTTTTATCTTGAAGTCTCTTCTCTGTGTAATCCGAAAATCTAGGAAGTTTTATTTGTAAGGTATGAGATTCTACCCTCGCCTGAAATTAAATTTAATTATGGGGTTGTATACTAAACTGAAACTGAAATAGCTTTCAAATAAAATAATTAGATAGGCTCTCTGGCTTTTTTCTCAAATGAAAACTTACCGTCAACTCTTGTGATGATGAAGCTCCAGCTGAAAATTCCTCGTGTAACGCACTTGAAGAGCTGGCAGAAATTACGGAAATATTCTCTTCGTTTGAAAAATCATCGGCGTTGCGATCCTAGACTAAAACAGTCTAAGCATATGGTTTGTTAAATATACCACAATGATAGGATTGACCGAAAGATTCTTGAGTAGGACACAAAACATACCTGACGTTGTAAGAGGTTAGAATCTTGAGAAATTGATGACATATTTGAAGATCTATACACTTCCCCTTCACCCAATATCATTATTTGGTGAGCGCAACAATGTATGAGAACACTCCAATCATCAATTTCGGTACCATCTCCTTCCAAGACAATTTTTACAAAAGGGGTTCACGAAATGTTTAATTTTGAACATCCTGAAAAGGAATATAACCAAACCGTATAACTTTCTAAACGAAGGGTACTACCAGAATAATTTACCTTGATCCATAAAATCTTCAAAATCCTGAGCAAAAATAGCCTTCTTAATTTCTCTTTTCAAGTTGATAATTTTGAAAAGAGACATTTGTTTCAAATATATTTTAAAATATGTACCTGTAATCATAATTGTGTGTCAAAAGAGATTGTGACATTAATAAAAATGGTAAAACACATACATCTAAAAAACATATTACAATTAAGCCCGTGTTGGGCAAATTAATCATGCATAAATGTTTCAATATTCCAGAAATAAAAAAATGTCTACGAGAATTGAGAGATTATACACACCACGCAATAGAAAATGAGGTGGTTGATTAACACAGCTCTATATTTGGGGCGTTGTACAGCAGTACCAAGAACTTGCCGTCCATATAATGGCAAATTTGAGGCCACTTAAAAGCAAGTTTCTTAATTGGAATTAAAAACGTTTCTCCGCAAGATGGTCTTTTAATTATATAGCGATTCAAATGGTTGTCAAAGTACTGCGTGACGGTTTTCACAAAAACAACGTATGAAACCAGGTTAATGCAAACAGTATTGATAACAATCATAAAAGCTGGTCCAGCTTCTTCTGTGTATTTCTGCACCAAAATTGTGTCTTTTTCATACAAATGACCGTAAACCGTTATTGATGGACTGACAAGCATGGTAAACGTCTCGTCTGCATTTTCATCAAACATACGTAATGAGCGTTTTAAATCATTTTCAATACCAATTTCGTAGCCTTCATTAACAAGATCCACGTCACCAAGAAAATGTTGATTTTTCCCACCATTTCCATCACCTTGTTGAAGACAAAGCCATCGCTGATGCATAAAAGCCATTGTTTTAGGAACAGATTTAAAACAGCGCCACCTTTTGTCTTTGAAGTAAGAGTGTTTGCTCTCCCACCTCATACATGAATGAAATCTCAAGGGGCCATAGTTCTTTAATTGTTCAGGAAAGTGTACCAAATAGTGCATTTTTGGTGTAATGTTTGAGTTGGGATAGAGAATTTGGAAGTTTTCGTTATGTTCAGCGACTAAGCATTTGAGGTTTAAATTGCGCTCTTGTTTGCAATGGAAGATAGACATAATTGTTTTATTTGAGTAAGTAGTAGAAAATTTCGCCAATGTGGGTTATTTTTCGGTACTTCAGACCCTATGTATAATGGCATAAGTAATAGCAAAGTTTTCATTGCTGACGCAGTCTGTTTTAGGTCTCCCGATTTTTCCAGATGTTTTTTTTCTATCAGCGATGGTTTCACCTCTTTTTCTACTTTGCTATAATTGAATGATTGAATTGAATAGTTTAGCTCAGCGAGGGTGAACAGTTTTATCTGGTATATGAAGTGGTGAAGCATTAGTTTACTTTCGTACTTTACAACTCCCTCGAGTAGCACGTGCATGGGATCATGTAAAAGGTCTTGCGTTAAAGTTAAGTCTGGCATTTCTGAAAGTGGACTTTTGCTTTTAACACCATATTGCTTAGACCAATAAATTTTGGCTTTCTTCGATCAGCTTTCTAAAGCCTCTAGCCTATCATTATGTTCCTGCTTGTCACGAAGAGAAAACGTTTCAGATACCAATGACTGATTAATATCAGGCTTTGTTATCTCGCAAGTTCTAGAAAATTTAAAGGCAGTTCCAACACCCTCTTTAAAACCTCCAATTTCTTGTGCAGCTAGAGTATCTCCTAGGACATAGGCTAACTTCCCTTTCACTTTTCTCTTGACACTATTTACGTTGCAGCTAACACCAGTAAATAATTCCTTTAAATCTGTGTTGAAGTTCTTCAGTAAAGCGCTCAATCCAAATGACTTAACATCTTTGTGTTTAGCAACTGCAAGCAGTTGCATTGAAGTTAACTTAGATCGTAAATATGGCGGAACACTTAACAACTGCCAATAAAAAACTGACTTTGTGCTTTTTCGCGTGGGCACCAATTGGATTTGCAAGTTCGAGATCATCTAAGTATAACGCGAAGAGCAAATTTATCTCCCGATCAGTTGGTTCTTTTGAGGAACTTTTGGCTTTCATGACCGCACCATCAAATATGTCACAAATTATTTCAGAATTTGCTGATTCAAAAATGGAATCTTCCTCTATGATTTCTTCTATTTCAGGCATTAATAATAGTTTTTTGACAGAAGTCAGGAACGGAACGTAAAAGCCAAATACAGTTTTAACATTATTCTTATTCGCCGAGGGTTGAGAGACTGATGGTTTATCATAATCTCCCATCTTGATTGGTAAAGGTGCTACATAATTCATTGAAGACATGAAAAATTTCTATCTTTTGTAAGCAGTTTCTAATCCTTTAAAAGGTTCTTGTTTTTCAGCCTGATTTAAAATAATTTCGTTACTATACGTAGTTATAAGCTCGGACGTCATATTCATGATGTCATTTATCAAGTCATCTGATAGTCCATGTTTCTCTTTTAAATTCAATACATATGACGCTTCAATAAATTGCTGTTTACTGGGATCGATAGTAAAATTTCTATCAACCTCTTCAAATGCGGGTTGAAATTCACCAGCTGGTGCAATTGGTATATCCTCATCACGTTCAGGATGTTTTCTAAATTTATGACTACGATATGAACTCGCATTTTTGAAAACTGCCCCACAAAAGTTACAAGTGAAGGTAAAGGTGGCCCGAGTGTTTATGATAACGCACAATATGCTTCAAAAGAGCTTCATCAGATTTAGTATAATATGCACAATACTGACAAATCTTGAGAGACACTTGATCCATGATTGATAAATTTAGAAAACAAATAATATTACGGAGTGGATGTGAAACTTCACTTATTATCTATGAAGTCAAGGAGCTCTTTAATATCTAATTAGCAAGCCTTAAAACGGCCTATTAACCTTTGAATCTGCCAGATCTTAGGGGAAAATAGTTGCAACTTTTCCTTTGTAGTATCATTCCTGGCAGCGCCACCAAACGATGAATGCTTTTTTGTGAACCGTGAATTTGACTGAAACTGCTCCAGCGTAATTCCCTAATTATATTACATCCTCTGCTATGGCGACTGTTTCAAATTTTTACAAGGCAATTAACCAAATTGTTTTTAAACTCGTTTTCAAGTAGGCCTAATGCACCCTTGACTGAAAAGTTAAGAAGGCAAACTCGTAAACTTGAGAATAATCAATTTGAAGATTAATTGATAACAGTCAAATCAAGTTGAAGATTAATTGATAACAGTCAAATCAAGTTAAAGATTAATTTATAACAGTCAAATCAAGTTAAAGATTAATTGATAACAGTCAAATCAAGTTAAAGATTAATTGATAACAGTCAAATCAAGTTGAAGATTAAATAATAACAGTCAAATCAAGTTGAAGATTAAATGATAACAGTCAAATCAAGTTGAAGATTAATTGATAATAGTCAAATCAAGTTGAAGATTAACTGATCAAAATCTAATCAAGTTGAAGATTAACTGATCAAAATCTAATCAATTTGAAGATTAACTGATCAAAATCTAATCAAGTTGAAGATTAACTGATCAAAATCTAATCAAGTTGAAGATTAACTGATCAAAATCTAATCAAGTTGAAGATAAACTCATCAAAATCTAATCAAGTTGAAGATTAACTCATCAAAATCTAATCAAGTTGAAGATTAACTCATCAAAATCTAATCAAGTTGAAGATTAACTCATCAAAATCTAATCAAGTTGAAGATTAACTCATCAAAATCTAATCAAGTTGAAGATTAACTCATCAAAATCTAATCAAGTTGAAGATTAACTCATCAAAATCTAATCAAGTTGAAGATTAACTCATCAAAATCTAATCAAGTTGAAGATTAACTCATCAAAATCTAATCAAGTTGAAGATTAACTCATCCGTTAACACTGTCTTAGTATCGGTACCGATATTAGAATACCAAAACTTAAGATTAACTCACTTAAGTTACACTCAATTTAAGATTAAATGAATAAATTTATACACAATTAAGATCCCATTAAAGGGAGGGTGAAGTAGAAAATTAAGTGATTTTTATCGATTCTTCTACTAATTATAAGACCAGTCTGCATAGTGAAACCTTCAGGAAATACTTCCGAATGATTTTAAAATTCAAATTAGGTTCAGATTTTAAGAATAATTTTAAAGAAGGACCTCCAACCAATCGCATAACGCCCTGCCTTTTCATTAACAAAATTCACGTGGCACGCTCCATGTCTCGTGCCACGTTATGTCGCGCGCAAATTTGATCAAATCTCGTGATAAATTTCATTCGACACGGAACGTGCCACGAAAATTTTGTTAATAAAAAGGCAGGGCGTTACGCGACTGGTTGGAGGTCCTTCTTTAAAATTATTCTTAAAATCTCAACCTATTTTGAATTATAAAATCATTTGGAAGTATTTCCTGAATGTTTCACTATGCAGACTGGTCTTATAATTAGTAGAAAAATCGATAAAAAAAATCACTTGATTTTCTACTTCACCCTCCCTTTAAGAGAAACCGACTGCTGCCGACTGGATTCAATTCAGTCAAAATTTTGAGCTAACTGATATAAATTCAATCAAATTTTAAACTTAATTGCTTGTAATTAAACGCAACTGAAGGTTAACTAAATATTGAAACTGAATTAGCTCCAAGATTTCAAAAAACACTTTTAGTAATTCTTCCTCGAAAGCCAGTTGGGCTAACTGAAACTCAGAGCTCCTTATTTTGGTATATTACTTTAGATATTTATACTATTGTTGAAGACCAGAAGACGAAAATGTTTCACGAAATAATAGTGTTCATAATTAATGATACTTCGGTCTCCGTTAAGTCTTACAGGTTAGAGCCCCCCCCCTTAAATTCTGACCAAGCTTACTGTTTCACTCTAAAGAATTTGATTATTCTGAATTAAACACGATTGAAGTTTTACATTTAGTATATAATAATCTTATACTAATATACAGGGTATATTTTCCAATAATTATTTTTAGAATATACTCACCATAAATGTAGATAAATTTAGCCTTTCCTGTTCCACAACTGCAATCTATGTTCGAGCCAGACGAAAAAGTAAAATGTCGGTGGTACTCCAACGCCTGAGATTACCACGTGGTGTTTAAAACCTAACCGGTAGCGCCTATACACCAGAGGTCGTCGTAAACGGATGGTTTTAAATCTAAACGCGGCGTTTATGAAAATGTTTAGTATCCGAAACCGTTCATAAAATAAACTTTTGGTGGTCCCTAAACGTGTAACAGCTGTTTATAGTTTTAAGTAATTAGGTTCCAAACGCCTAAGTGCTTAAATATTAGACGTTTGGTTCGAACGTTTAGTTTAGGAATATGTTTAGATATGAAAAATGTGTTTGAAACCTAAGCGGTGTTTTTTCTGTGTACGTTAAGTAACCCTCTTTGATGACAGCGCTTACTAAGCGATGTGAGATTTTCCCTACTGTACACTTTTTCGCGTTTCCGGTTTTGACGTCATGATGCTCAGCGCTTGCCCATCAAAAAAAAAACATCTAAACGATATGTTTTTTTATGATGGAGTGAAGTAGCGCTTGACTGTTGAACACTTGACAGATGAAAGTTGGCGCAGGATTTAAAAATTAAATTCCAATAATGCTATTCCTAAAGTAATTGTATTAGTAATTGTATCGTCTTGTGGTCCTCGTTCTTCTGGTAACTCTTTCTTGGAACGTCATCTTGTGTTATTACAAAGATTCTCCCTCTGATCTTCTGCTTCTTGTATGTGAACTTGTCTATCGTCTTGTGGTCTTCTCTCTTCAGGTGGTCTGCGTCCTTCTGGTGCGAGTGTTCTGTCTTCATGTATTAGTGTTCTATTCATTGAAATATTCTCCTTATCTAAATCTTCATTATCTGTTCCCTAGTTATCAGACTTGTCTGTACTATGACTTTCCGGCCAGTACTTGTTAAAATTGTAAATATATTCTTCATTCTTAGTTTCTCGAAGTTCTTCAACACCCAATTTAGATTCGTTAAAAGATACGTGTTTAGTTTCATTAACTCTTCTCTCCCTTGGAAACCAAATACGATAACCTTTAGTACGGAACGCGTAACTGACCATGACCCCCAATTTCGCTCGATTTTTCAGTTTACTACGATGTTGCTTGGGTAAATAGGTTAACGCCAAGCATCCATATCGCTTGAGGTGTCTTACAGATGGTTTTCGCCATGACCATCTTTCCTCCGGTACTTCATCCATGATCTCTGAATGAGGTAGTCGACTTGATAAATAATTAAACGCACACAATGCCTCGCCCCATAATGATTGCGGTAACTTCCCATCTTCTATTAAGGTTCTAACCGAATCCATTAGGGCACGATTGTATCTTTCAGCTACTCCGTTCATCTCAGGAGAATAAATATTTGACCTTTCGACTTGAACACCATCCCTTGTACTTTATCTTCAAAATACCTTGCCGTATATTCCAAACCATTATCAGTACTAAGGTGCTTCAATTTTTCCCCTGTTTGTCTTTCTGCCCAGGCCTTGTATTCTTGATATTTCTTGAAAGCATCAATCTTGGAAATCATTAAATAAACCATTGCTTTTCGTGAGTAATCATCAATAAAGGTTATCCTCCCATAGTCTTCTTAGGCGCGGGACCCCATATATCCGAATGTACGTACAAGCTGTAGTACTCTATCAGATTTAATATCCTTGATAGCCTTTGAAACTGACTTTGTTGCCTTTGAAAGCCTGCATGACATACATGTGTCCATTTCCCCTCTAAAATTTGGTAAGCTACGACCATGTTTTTCTTCTCTAATTCTTGTAATCTTCTGATATTTGGATGCCCCAACCTTTTATGCCACATCTCTATTTCGCTCAAATGACTAATCTGAGTTTCTGGACGCTTATTATCAGGATAGTGAGTTATCTTGGTACTGTATGCCCGGTTGGTGGCACCGAAGGCATGCAGAAGGGCTTAAAGATGAACTAGATCGGAAATTGTAATTATTTTGTATAGTGTTAAGCTGGGAGAACCATCAAAATATCTCAAAAGTTGGGAAAATTCGTTTAAAATTACTCCTTTTAAATTTGACAAAAATCATTTTAAAATCGCTCGTTTTAAATTTGACAGAAATCATTTTAAAATCGCTGGTTTTAAATTTGACAGAAATCATTTTAAAATCGCTGGTTGTAAATTTGACAAAAATCATTTTAAAATCACTCGTTTTAAATTTGACAAAAATCATTTTAAAATCACTCGTTTTAAATTTGACAAACTCCATTTAAATTTGACAAATTTCCAATGTTCGCGAATTAGTAACTTCAACCCACTTCAACCTCACCTTCAAGCGGATGGTTTCTAAAGAATATGTTGTTTTTCTTAGATGGCCTCCACCACTTCCGAAGACCAATTTTGGGACATTCTTACTCATGCATTGGGTACAGATTTACCTATAAACTTAAAGAACTTATTGAAAATGATGTGATTCGATAATTCTGTTTCAATGGGATCCATAACATCAGAAGATATTTTAGAAATGGAGAGATTTGCTAAAGAGGAAATGTCTTTTAACCTGCCGATTTCGTGTCTTTTAACCTGTCGATGTCGTCTCCGTTCGCCTACCGATTTCGTGTCTAGCAACCTGCCGATTTCGTGTCTTTTAATCTGCCGATTTCTTATCTTTTAACCTGCCGATTTCGTGTCTTTTAACCTGTCGATGTCGTCTCCGTTCGCCTGCTTATTTCGTGTCCGTTCGCCTGCTTATTTTGTCTCCGTTCGCCTGCCGATTTCGTCTCCGTTCGCCTACCGATTTCGTTTCTTTTAACATGCCAATTTTGTCTCCGTTCGCCTGTCGATTTCGTGTCTTTTAACATGCCGATTTTGTCTCCGTTCGCCTGTCGATTTCGTGTCTTTTAACCTGCCGATTTTGTCTCCGTTCGCCTGTCGATTTCGTGTCTTTTAACCTGCCGATTTCGTCTCCGATCGCCTGCTTATTTTGTCTCCGTTCGCCTACCGATTTCGTGTCTTTTATCATGCCAATTTAGTGTCTTTTAACGTACCGATTTCGTGTCTTTTAACCTGTCGATGTTGTCTGTCTGCTTATTTCGTGTCCGTTCGCCTGCTTATTTTGTCTCCATTCGCCTGTCGATTTCGTGTCTTTTAACCTGCTTAATTCGTGTCCGTTCGCCTGCTTATTTCGTCTCCATTCGCCTGTCGATTTCGTGTCTTTTAACCTGCTGATTTCGTGTTCGTCGCCTACTTATTTTGTTTCCGTTCGCCTACCGATTTCGTGTCTTTTAACCTGTCGATTTCTTCTCCGTTCGCCTACCGAATTCGTGTCTATTAACCTGTCGATGTCGTCTCCGTTCGCCTGCTTATTTTGTCTCCGTTCGCCTCCACCAGACGTATTTAAATTCAACGATTTCGTGGAACGTAGCAGTTTAACTGTTACCTACAATTCGCGTCAATTACAAGGAGATTCTAGTTCAACCTTTGGAGGATATGTCGTCTATTTTTCACTTTATCGGTGTAAGGGAATAAATATGTTTGAAATAGTGAAGAGATTTACTGAAAATAAAAATGTTAATGATCGTATGATTGCCGAGTATATGTACAAGAATTACTCAATAAATCTCTTAAAATATTTTATTTTCCATTTAAATTCCATGTTTAAATTACTGTAAATGAAAAACTATTTCGAACGTTTATTACAGTTTAAATTTGAAAAATCACTGCCAGAAATATAGTTAAGTTAAATAACATTAGTTACCACACCTCTCCTCTATAATATCAATTCAGTGGTGGCCATAAGATAGTGTACGGATTCCATCATGCACAATATATCGTTTGTTATTACAAGGATTGAGAGATATCTTATTCTGCATGAAGGTGAAGAGTTCGTTCTTACAACTCGTAATACGCTTCATCGAGTTAATAGAACTTTTTTATCGAATAAAGACACCCGATAATCTGAGTGGCGTATGTGTTTCTTTACGACACGTTTAGAAATTCCCTTTAAAGTTTTCTTTTCATCCTTTTCTCAATAAAAGGTGCATATTGTGGTCTAATAATAGGTACATTTTTTTTTGTTCATGTGTAGAGCAGCTTGCCATGCGAACCCGGGACTTGTAAACTCGTGTGCAGGGTTTAATCCATAATATCCAACACACATGTCCATAAAATTCTCGAAAACGTCTGCTAACTGAAGTGTCTACCATCACTCACAGATCGTGAAAATTGCCTAAATATAATTAAAATATTTAACATTGAATCTCCTCCAAACTTCTTGAGCATTATTATAACTTTCCTTAGATACATTTTCTTCAGTTAGAACACTATAAAAAGCATCTTTAGATGGTAATTGTGTTTCACTAAACCTTTCGAAACTGTCCATGTATTCGTATGGGTATGTCTGTTTACACAATAATAGTTCTACTTGTTCAGACGAAAAAAATTGGTGTAGAACAAAGAAATAATTTGACCCTTTCTTAGAAACATTCGCTACTAGGGTTGCGAGGCTATCGGGTAAAAACCGGAAAGAATTCTAAAAATCTCACTGAACCGAAAGAAAAACTGATGTAAGTTTCTGCTATTGATGGATTTTAGGAAATATCCTTCTCCTCCTCGAGAGCTTCTGCAGTCTGATTCCAACAGACGATGGTTTCAAGCGGAACCAAATACCTCATTTGTTCGTGTCTAGTCGCCAAGTCCCGTAGTTGAGCTATCACCCGACTAAATACGCGGACGCGCGGAACCACCTAACGAAATGAATCACTCACGCATTTTTGATCGTCATGTTGGACTTCATCACCTTCAGGCCATTCTAGATTTTCTTCTTTTCCATCCTCGCCTGCCGCTTCCCCCTCCCAGTTACAATCTTGGCCACCATTAACTTCCTCTAATTCCTCTTCAACAGGATTTTTTAGGAGCTCGTCACCGCCATTATCTTTCTGTTTATCGTGCTTTGTATCTACGGCTTCCCCGCTAACAGAATCGATTCTCCCCTCCCCTTTAGTTCTTTCGGGTTGCTTTCATCCACGAGAGCAGTGTCTTTCTTATTTTCGGTATCGGAAAACTCCTTCCGAATCACTGTCAGAGACATCAGAATATCGTACGTCCGAATCATCCACTATGTTTGCATTAGCGGTATGATCTTCTGCGGGCGACACAGAGAGATCCTTTTGGTTTTGTCCTTTGGTTGATTCGCCAATTGGTTTAACTTTATTTTGGTCTATTGGTATTTCTTTTAACTTCTTGGGCTCTTTATCGGTGTTTGACTCATCATCAGACGATAGTAGAACAAAACAATCCTCAGATAATCCTTCTGGATTTGTTCTATGAATTTCGTTTTCTCCAGTGTCATCACCTTCATCTTCTTCTACAATTTCTGCCTCGAGAGGTTCTCTATCTTCCCAGTCTGACGGTTCCTCCTGCTCTTCGAATTCCATAATCATGGCTTGAACCGTCTCTTTTTCTGTCATCTCATTGACAAACGCCACATTATTAATAACTTCTGGTGATATTTCATCGGAACATACATCTTGCACTTGGTCTTGGTCTTTGTCCAAATCTTCTACCGTTCACATTGGAACTAAATTCCGTACCAAATTATTGAAATTTTCTAGTAGACTGCCCATTTTACAAAAGTTGGTTTCAATCTCACACTTAAATATCATCTTAGAACGTTACCCGAAAGACGTTCATAGTCTCTCTAAATCAGACTTGGAGCCGCGTGACAAAAAGAATTTTAAAGCAGTAGAGAAGATTTGCGAGGGGGAAATAACTAAGTATAAAATAAATAAATATTAAAAAAATTGGGATTATTCAACAAAAAGTGGGATTTATAATGACGGAGTAATCTCTTGGCGGTTAATTTGATATTAGGCAAGATTAAATGGGATTACACTTTTAATTCGAAGATTCATTAGGATTAATAAGGTTTATGTAACATTGAATCGGATTAAATTTTCAAGCTGGTATTCACTGGTAATACGCTTTTTGGGAGGGATTCAGGGGTTTACGTTTTTAAAGATGGATTCACAGCGATTCACAGGTATAACGTTTTTAGACAGAGGTTCACCGGTATTACGATTTTTGGGAGGGATTCACTGGTATTACGTTTAAGGGGAGATATACGGTTGGTATTATATACCCTAGTTACTTTAATGACCGAAAGGCGAAATTGAAAAATACATTATTAGTGAAACTTTGGCGAGGCTTTATTATACGATTCAAAATCAGGTACTGCAGAGTTCCTTCGCTTTCAGGAACTTCTTCAAGAAGATTAAGAACTTTGCTGTGACTAATCTTCTTTACTGCTTTAAAATTCATTTTGTTACGCGATTCTAAGTGTGATTTAGAGAGACTATGAACATCTTTCGGGTAACGTTCTAAGATGATATTTAAGTGTGAGATTGAAACCAACTTTTGAAAAATGGGCAGTGTACTAGAAAATTTCAATAATTTGGTACGGAATTTAGTTCCAATGTGAACGGTAGAAGATTTGGACAAAAGACCAAGTGCAAGATGTATGTTCCGATGAAATATCACCAGAAGTTATTAATAATGTGGCGATTGTCAATGAGATGACAGAAAAAGAGACGGTTCAAGCCATGATTATGGAATTGGAAGAGCAGGAGGAACCGTCAGACTGGGAAGATAGAGAACCTCTCGAGGCAGAAATTGTAGAAGAAGATGAAGGTGATGACACTGGAGAAAACGAAATTCATAGAACAAATCCAGAAGGATTATCTGAGGATTGTTTTGTTCTACTATCGTCTGATGATGAGTCAAACACCGATAAAGAGCCCAAGAAGTTAAAAAAGAAATACCAATAGACCAAAATAAAGTTAAACCAATTGGCGAATCAACCAAAGGACAAAACCAAAAGGATCTCTCTGTGTCGCCCGCAGATGAAGATCATACCGCTAATGCAAACAAAGTGGATGATTCGGACGTACGATATTCTGATGTCTCTGACAGTGATTCGGAAGAAGTTTTCCGATACCGAAAATATGAAAGACACTGCTCTCGTGGATGAAAGCAACCCGAAAGAACTAAAGGGGAGGGGAAAATCGATTCTGTTAGCGGGAAAGCCGTAGATACAAAGGACGATAAACAGGAAACAAAATGATGGTGCACCAGATACCAATGGCTGTGCCATGATGACATAAGCCAGCGCCGCTGGGCAGTTGTTAGAAATATGGTCTTCCATTTCTTTAGCTGAATTGGGCGGAAATTCTAGGAGGATAGGAAATGCCGTTTTTTCTTTGGTGCGCAAAACTAAACCAACTATTTGGTTGCTTTTTGGGTCGTACTGTACTCTCCCAGTAATTCTTGTAGCGTCTTCGCTAATTCATACTTTCAATGGAAGGTTTTACTCAATGAGGAACTCCTTAATTCCAGTCATTCGAAGCTCTCCCTCGGTAATTTCAGGGCCATTGTCTTTAAGGCACTTTAACACTGTAGTAACAGATGGCAAAGGTAAATTTGATTGAGTCTCTTACAACAAACGACCCCGATGATAAGCACGTAGGTTGAAAACAACTTTAATGGATTGTCATAACGATGACCAGTTTTGCCTCTTTGACACTTTTTTCTAGCAGTTTTCATAAGCCGTAAAAGAAAAGGGCCTACTTTTTCATCAAGAGCGGATACAGAAGCGTCAATTTCTTTGGTCGAATCGTAAATTTTCGATACTTGTGTTTCACTTAGTTTGTTGTTTTCGTTAATTAAAATCGGAATTTTGTCTAAAATTCGGTAGTAGGATGTAATTCTGTGTTGAGTGAAATCACTTGTATTTAATTTTCTTCTTCTTCTTTCGAGCCTACTGTATTTGACATGTTTCCACTTGCTCGTTGGAACCTTTGTAACATTTTGAGCTTAAATGACGTGGTGGGCTCCGATTCCACGCCATTCCTGGCTTCTTCCGACAATATTTTCCCCTCGTGATCTATTTTAGCATTTTTTAAATTTGGATCATCAGCCTCGGCATCATCAATGTCCGTGTTGTTAGCGTTATGGGTCCTTTTCCTGTTTGTAACCAATTCGGTGAATTTCTCCGTTTGCTTTACTTTAAGATCAGATAAAATTGATCCTTGCTTCAGGTCTTCATTACCAGTTACTGTTCAAAGATAAATCTGAGAAGGCTAAGTGACTTTTTAAATGTTTGAGAAAGTTAGATATGACTTCCACTTTTATAGAAGTGTTGAGGGAGTTTAATGTTAGTATCGCAAATTGGACAAGTAACGTGAGCTATAAATTGTATTTGCCCTTGACTGTCTACCGGAGCTAAAGCTTGGACAGTAATATGAAATTGCGCTACCTTTTTTTTAATTTCAGAATCATCTTTGAAACGGCCATTTATCCACTGCATAAGTAAGCCTTTAATTACTTCCTGTTGTTCCTGTCCATTATTTTTATCTACTTCCTGTTGCTCTTCTTCGTTCTCTTCATTGCCCGATATATAAATTGCTAGGGGTATTTCTTTGCTTGACGATGACGCACTCCCTGAACACCCAAAAACTTTATTTTTCTTTCGAAAATGTGGAGCCGAATTGGGTAAAGTAGTTTTGTGGTTTAGTCACAATTAACTGTTTAGCCCTCTCCAGCAACCTTTTATGGCCAGGCAAAATTTGGAATTTATCCTTTTTATTACCATAAAGTCCATTATATTCCTTTGCGTCATAATTTGTGCCTAAAAAATCCGTCGTTTCCTATCTAGCAAAGTTCTCCATTTCTAAAATATCTTCTGATGTTATGGATCCCATTGAAACAGGACTATCGAATCTCATCATTTTAAAGAAGTTCTTTAAATATATAGGTAAATCTGTACCCAATGCATGAGTAAGAATGTCCCAAAATTGGTCTTCGGAAGTGTTGGAGGGCATCTAAGAAAAACAACACATTCTTTCGAAACCATCCGCTTGAAGGTGAGGTTGAAGTGGGTTGATGTCACTAATTCGCGAGCATTGGAAATGATCTAGAAGGATCCGCTTATTTGTCAAATTTAAATGGAATTTGTCAAATTTAAAACGAGCGATTTTAAAATGATTTTTCTCAAATTTAAAACGAGTAATTTTAAACGAATTTTCCGAACTTTTGAGATATTTTGATAGTTTCAATCGATACCCCAAACGCGCCGATTTTAACGCAATGGGGCACGGCGGCCTACCAGGGGTAACGGTTTTTCGCGCTTGTGAAATGGCCGTTACAACTCCCCCACCCAAAAATTATTGGCAGGGCTGCGTTCCTCTAATGCAGGGAAGAAGAGGTCATCCTCCTCTTCCATACTGCTGAAACAGTCAAGCGCGTCCGAGAATTCGGACGAACTCGACGGGACCGATGACGTCTCTGACCACCGGGGAACCACGGCTGCGGCCCCCCATTCCCCTCGCTCACCCCGACGAAATCGTCAGGGTTGACTGTCCTTCCCCTAAATATATTTGGGGTGGGACCCTCAACACGGCTATCCATTTGCATCTGGCCCGCAGGGCACCAAGTAGCGACACTTCGCTTACAAGGCTGTTGGGGCCCCTTGGCTGGCTTCTTCTTTGCAACGGGGTTAGTGGCAACCCTCGCTGCCGCGCTCTGCGCTGATGCGCCTGGGGTGATCCCTTGCCGCAATTGCATGTGCATGTACAACTATTTAAATTGCGCGTATGCGCCAAATAAATTAGTCATCGAATATTTATAGGGGTTCCTATAAAACCCGGAAATCGCAAATAAAAAGTTTCCCCCACCCAAAAACTTTACAAAGGGTTTCCTCTTTTAGAACGTAAAAAAGGGTTTCCTCTTTTAGAACGTAAATTGTACGAATGCCTAGGGTGGCTCTTTTCGCTCTCTCTTCGCTCGCTCCTATTACGTCTAGGCTGAACTTTACTGATAGCATTGTCAGGCGAGTTTTCACCGGCGACTTTGCTATCCAGCGGAGAGTCTCCCGTCCAGGGTGGAGTGTACGCTTTTAAGTTGGAAACGTGCGAGACACCTGCGAATTTTCGCGAGGTTTTCTCCTCCAGCCTGTACGTCAACGGTGTTGTTCTTTCCTGCACTACGAATGGGCCGTCGTACTTTACGCAAGCGAAGCCGTGAAACCACGACTCGCATCGGAAAGTGGGTGCGAACGGCGCAAAACAAGGTCGCCACGTCGAAAATACACATGTCTCCTGCTTCAGCTTCGAGTCCTGCAGGTTATGCCTTGCATGATCGATAACATCATGAAGTCAAACCTCAGTCTCCCAGCATATAGATCTGGGTTTCGGTTCTGGTAAATATTTACCGGTTCCAATTCCCAATCTAACGGAGCGCAGAGCTCCCTACCGAAATTCATCGCCGCGGATCCAGTCGAGCTGTTTTCAGCTGACCTTAAAGCGAAGCCCAACTCAGGAATACGAGCATCCCAATCCCTATGTTTCTCAATACTTAAAATAATCATAGGATTGATATTCCTATTCATGCGCTCAGTAATATTCACCTGAGCATGATACGGAGATGTATTTATCGGGCGTATACCCAATCTTTTACATGTCTCCTTGAATTTCGGACTGGAAAACACAGAAGCATTATCAGTAATCAGTTCCTTTGGGAATCCAAATCGACAGAAAACTTCAAATAACTTCTCCCATATTTTCTCCGTAGTCATTTTTCGTAAGGTGTAGGTTTCTACCCACTTAGTGAAATGGTCTACGATGGCGAGCAGGTATTGATAACCCTTGGAGCTGCGGGTATGGGGACCCATGAGATCACAGGTCACTAATTCCCACGGCCTTTCGCTACGAACGCTTGATAGCAGCCCGGGCTTGAATTGTGCAGATGGCTTCGATTTTTGACACATCTCACAACCCCCAACATACTTTAAAACGTCGCGCTTCAAACCCGCCCACGTGACTCGGGATTGTAAACGTTTATACGTTTTACAAACACCCAGGTGGCCGGCAAGGTGCTCGTCATGAAAATATTTAATTACCTCAAGCCTCAAGCTTCGAGGTAATACTACCTTCCAAGCTTTCTCTAGGGCATCCTCATCCTCCTTGTCCCATGGTGCGAAGTATCTTAATAGAAGACCGTCTTGATCCATTACATACCGATCCATTACTGCCCCGGCCTTTATTGCCGTTTCCGGGTCTACAGAGCTTCTAACACGCTCTAACTCCTCGATTAAACGAGATAACTCTGGATCAGTAGCTTGGGATTTTATTATCGCCTCTCTATTAAAAGGTAAACCCAACTTGGGTGTGTCACCCCCCACTACTTCATTTGCAACCAATGTGACGGCTAATTCGTCGGCCAAATCGGTTTCGATTGGAGCCCGACTTAGAGCATCGGCTACCAAATTTAATTTACCAGGGCGGTATCGCACCTCGTAATTAAATGGTTGGAGGCCTAGAGACCAGCGGGCTAATCTTCCAACTGGCTCTTTCATCTTTTTGAGCCATTGAAGGGCCTGATGGTCGGTTTCGATTATCACATCAGTACCTTCAACATGCATTTTAAATTTCTTAAAAGCGAATACTACTGCAAGACATTCTAACTCCGTAGTGGAATATTTACGCTCTAATGGAGTCAGCCCACGACTTATAAACCAGATAGGCATTAACCCTCTATCTGTCTCTTGTGCCAATACTGCACCCAAGCCGTGGCTACTAGCATCGGTTTGAATAAGAAATTTCCTATTCAAATCCGGGAGAGCTAATTCCGAGATACCCTTTACCTTTTCCACTAATTCCCGCATAGCGTTGGTATGGGTTTCCTCCCAACGCCACGTGGAATCCTTCTTAAATAGGCTATACAAAGGACGAGCTATTCCCGCAAAGTTCGGTATAAACTGGCGGTAATAACCTATCATGCCAAGAAATCTTAGAATTGATTTCACTTCTCGAGGGATCGGGAATTCCTCAATCGCTCGAAACTTATCCGGATTTGGCATACAGCGCCCTGGACCAACCTTATAACCGAGAAGAAGAAAATTATAAAAGTCCCCATCAGTTTCGTGGTCCTTGAAAATTTCTCTGACCCAAATTGATCTCTTTCGTTTACATTTTTGACGACGCCTCAGTAACAATAAACAGGCTGAAGCTAATAAAATAGGACCAGTTCTTTCATCAGAAAAAAACTTTTATTTTTAATTGTTTTTGTTGATCTGTTGCAAAGTGCGAATAGACGAAGGCGCGAACACTCGAGCGCGAGCTCAATGTGGACAAAGCTTTATTCTTACAGGGTGACAAACTTTTCACTGATTCAAACTTGACCCAAAAACAAAGCCTATTATTGACCAAGGCCCATATTTTGCGACACCAGGAAAGCAAAGAAGCTGCGTCATCTTTAGTTACGCTCCTATCATTTCACATGCCTGTAAATTCGCATTTGCCCCATTCTCTCTATTTGTTTTATAAACATTTTCAAGAAGCCAAAATCATTTTGCTTACCACATGATCTGTGAAGTATGCAAAGGCTATATTGGAACCACCGATAAGCGGTGCCAATTTTGTAACAAGATGGTTAAAATCAAGAGTAGCATGCAAAAGGGAAATTATTTCATCGTATTTTCAATTCAGCAACAAATTGAAGTTCTGTTGAAAAAGGGAAGTGCCAAGGATCAAGTGAAGTTTAAAAAAAAATTTCTGAAGAATGGGAATGAATACAGAAAACTTCCTTTAAAACAGGGATGGGATTTGTCTATCACTTGGAACACTGATGGGGTACCCGTGTTTCATTCCTCTGGATATGCGCTGTGGCCTTTGCTCTATGTAGTTAATGAGATGAATTTTTCGGGGGAAAATAACGTTCAACTTGCCGCTCTTTGGTTTGGTGTGGAAAAACCTGAAATGAACTCCTTTCTCAAACCTTTCATTATTGAAATGAATGAACTTTCAAGAAACGGGTTTACGCATGCCCATGATGGAAAATCAGTAAATATTAAAGTTTTCCCTGGGCCCTTGTCATGCGATTCTGTTGCCCGATGCTGTCTACAGAACTGTCATCAATTTAATGGGGCTTATGGTTGCAACTGGTGTTTGAATGAAGGGCGAAGAATTATTCGTGGTAACGGTGGAGCCCGTATCTATGATCCAGAAACTGGGGAGAAAAGAGACATTAGGCAATGTAAAAGGGATGCAACATTAGCAGTTGCAACTAAAAGACCCGTCAATGGTGTTAAAGGTTTTTCAATATTGATGTTACTTAATTATTTCGATTTAATCAATGGATTTGTAGTTGATTACATGCACGCCGTGTGTCAAGGGGTCGTTAAAGCAACAAGTAGTTTATGGTTTGACACAGAAAACCATGGACAAGAGTTTTATATCTCAAAGAAAACAAGAAACGATATTGACCGAATTTTCCTAACACTTAAACCAGCTGACGAGGGAACACCACGATCAATTAAAGACCGCAAACTATGGAAGGCCAACGAGTGGCGATCATAGTTGTTATACTATTCCCCAGTGCTGCTACAAAATGTTTTACCCGCCAGATATTATAATCACTGGTTGAAATTAGTCAATGGAATATCACTGCTACTTGCTGAAGAAGTCACTACGGCAGAAATTGATAACGCTGAAAATTATTTGCGAACATTTGTTGAGCAGTATAGAAATTTATACGGCGAGGATAACCTAACCTTCAATCTACATTTAATGCTACATTTGCACGAAACCGCTAGAAATTGGGGACCACTGTGGACTGTTTCATGTTTTCAATTTGAAAACATGAATGGAAAGATTATGAAGCTTTTTCACGGAACTCAGAGTGTTCCAATGCAAATTGCGGAGAAAGTCGTTATATTAGGGAAAATCTCGGAGCTTGCTTTAGACGCTTTTCCAAACACTGGTATAGGTTCGGCTGGAGATTATTTTTGTAGCCTTTTACGAGGATATCCATTAGTACAGAAACTGTGTCCCGTCAGTAGTGGAATATTTTGCTATGGTTTGCCTTCTCATCATAGTTTGAGTTCTCTTGAAACAAATATCTTGGGTTCTTTTCAACCCGATGGTGAAGTTAAGGGGCTTGTTTCAGTTTCAAAAAATTAACATTTTCGGTGTAAAGTTTTCAAGAAAAGAGGCAGCAAAACGAAATAATTGTGGTGTTAAGCTAAAATATGGAACCATTGGTATAATTGATAATTTTTATAACATGAAAGATTCAGATTGTCCCCACTCCTCTTTAGTCTGCGAAGCATGCAATATTGAATACTACGTAATTATTCAGAAGTTAAAATTGTTCCATGTATCACGACAAAAGAGGAAACTTTTTTATAAATGTTGAGCTTCAGGTTCATCTCCAATAGGGTACCGTCTAACTGATATTGATATGAAAGTTTTGATATTGAAAGCGGTAGCTTTTGATGATTATATTTACGTAATTGAACTTAAGCATAAATTTGAATCTGATTAGTAAATCCAAATCTTATAAAATAAACGTGTATTGCTACTTAATTAATATTAAAATATCATTGAATTTTTCATACTCACCTAGTTTTTCTTTTAAATAGAAATTAAGTTAATACCCATCTGTAACTATTATTCAAGTTGCTACTGTCTTAACTATAGGCACTTTTCTTAATTTAAATTCTATAAGTAACAAATCAGTAATATGCAACTTTGGTGCAAACTTTAAAGAAAAACCAAGGAAAACCTACAATATTTTTTCCATTACTATTTCATAGAAATCACTGGAAAAGATCTTGTATATTTTCTATATGAAGTTAGTAGGAGTTTAAAAAAATATTTATAGAGAAAAAAATATAAAGATTATATATATGTAAGTCTATAGACTTCCCAATAGAACACTCTATAGCTTATAGAGGCCCATAGACCTACTATAAAACTCTATACGACTTTATAGACATTTTATAGAAAATTTTTGTAAGGGTTGTATGAGATGTTGTAATCGAAAGAAAAAGAGTTGTGGGTAGATAGTTTTGAGGAGTTGCTAGCTAAGTTGGGTTGGTCAGAAGTGGAATATATTTCTACCGTTACTTATGACCTCAAAAGGAAAACAGTTTTGTTGAAAAGACACCCTAAAGATACTAGAGTTAATCCTTACAATCCGTGCGCTTTGCGTCTTTGGCAGGCGAATATGGATATTCAATTCGTTCTTGATGCTTACGCACTGGTTATGTATATTGTATCATATATAGGAAAGTCTCAAAGAGGGATGTCTTTGCTTCTGCGCGAAGCTTCTAAACAGGCAAAAAATGATAAATGTTCAGTAAAACAGAAGTTGAAACTAATTGCTAATCAGTTCTTGAATGCCCACGAGGTAAGCGCTCAGGAAGCGGCTTACTGTGGTTTACAAATTCCTGTGTCCAGGTGCAGTCGCGCCTGTGTTTTTATAAACACCAATGCCCCTGAAAATCGTGTACACATTCTTAAGAGTCAATATGAAATTGAAGAACTACCAGCAGACAGTAATGATGTTTTTGCCTCTGGGATGCTAGAACATTATGTTCAAAGACCAGAGGAACTAGAGGCAATAACGTTAGCTCAATTTGGTGCCTGGTACGAATATTCCAAAGCCCGTAGAGTGACTAAAGCCGCCCACGATCATGTTGATGAGGTAGAGAGCAATGAAGTTGAAGCTTGTGGTAAATGGCTGAAACTTAAAGATGAATCAGGATTTATTAGGAAACGTGGCCGTGCTAAAATTATTAGGTACAGAAGATTCAATTTAGAAAAAGATCCCGATAACTTTTATCGTGAACAATTCATGTTGTTTAAGCCTTGGCGCGAAGAAAGTAATGATATTTTGACAAAGGATATGAAATCAGAATATGAGCTTTGTCGCGAAACTATTAATGAAGTTAGGAAAGAATTTCACAATGAAATTGACGAAGAAGCCGTGGAACAGGCTGTAGCAGATTTTGAAAATGGAGAAATTCAAGTGGATGTTACTAATATCCAGCCTGAATTAGAACATAGAAATGAAGTTGATAGATCTTTAGCTATGGATGATTCCGATTTTTTAATTAATACAGTTGAAGAACCTGTAGGAAATATTAATAGAGAAATTATTGATGGCAATGCCGAAAATACTGTTGCTCCGTCAATTACCTTAATTAATGACTCGGAGTGCAACGCCCTTCTTAGAAAATTGAATTCAAAACAAAGAGAGATATATTACCATGTTTTGTATCATGTAAAAAGCAAAGAAACTCCGTTGCGCGTCTTTGTTACAGGAGGCGCTGGTGTGGGGAAAAGTCTTTTGATTAGTGCTATATTTGAATCTGTGTCAAGGTTTTACAACAAACAACCTGGGAGTAATCCATCGGAAGCGAAAGTAATCCGTTGCGCACCTACTGGCAAGGCTGCCTTTAACATTGGTGGGGCAACTTTGCACAGTACTTTTAGTTTACCCGTTAGCCAATTTGGTGGAAATATATCGAGATTGGAAAGTGAAACACTTCATAAATGCAGGTTACTCTATGGTCAAGTAAAACTAGTAATAATTGACGAAATTTCAATGGTTGGAGCGAAGGTGTTTAATCGGGTAAACGCTAGGTTACAAGAAATTATGGGTTGTCCTGATTATTTTGGTGGTGTGTCTGTCGTTCTAGTTGGAGACTTTAACAAATTGAGACCAGTTTGCGATTATTTCGCATTTCAAGGTCAAAGTGAGACAGATAATCCTTACGCGTCATTAATTGGTAACCCAATATGGGAGCAATTTGAATTTGCCGAACTTGAGGAAATTATGAGACAGAGAGATGATAAAATATTTGCTGAAGCTTTAAATAGAATGGCTGTGGGAAGTATGACTCAAAATGATATTGATTTCTTTAGTAGTCTGGAGGTAACGCCTGAGCGTGTACCCCCAAAAGAAGCGATACATCTTTTCGCCACTAACGCGGAAGTAAATCAATTCAATCAAAATAAGCTTTTAAACATGAACACGGAAAAGGCTGTTTCGGTTTCATAAGATGTTGTCAATGGTGATCTTAGTAGTGTAGTTAAAAATAACATACTTTCCCAAGTTGAAAAGTTAGCAACGTCTGATACGTATGGTCTGCCCAAACAATTGACTCTTGCGTGTGGCGCGAGATATATGATGACCAACAATGTTGACACCTCTGACGGACTAACTAATGGCGCGACCGGTTGGTTTAGAAAGATAGAGTACGGCACAAATAGGCTCGGGGATAAAATCCCGTTCAGGGTATGGATTGAGTTTGACGATCCCAAAGTTGGGAAAATGTTGAGGCCAAAATGTCACGGTTTATTTTTGAATAGTAATATTAACGCTTCGTGGACGCCTGTTGAAAAGGTCATCAAGTCGTTTAATAGAAAATGGAGACAAAATAATGCCCCAGTTTCTAGGAAACAATTGCCTTTGGTAGTTTCTGAGGCCATTCCCTTACAAAAATCTTCTTAAGAGTTCTATAGGAATTTCTTTGGAACCCTACGGAGCCCTTGGGATAATTTTCTAAAGAAACTATTTCCAAAGACTTCCTTGGAATTTCCTAAAGAATTCTTGAGACAAATTTCGAAAGAATGTCTTGGGATTATTTTCTAAAGAAATTCTTTAGGGATTCTAGAGATAAATTTCTTAAGAAGGTCTAGGGATTATTTTCTAAAGAAATTCTTTAGGAATTCTAGAGATAAATTTCCAAAGAATGTCTTCGGACTATTTTCTAAAGAAATTCTTTAGGCATTCTAGAGATAAATTTCCAAAGAACTTCTTGGGATTATTTTCTAAAGAAATTCTTTCGGAATTCTAGAGATAAATTTCCGAAGAATGTCTTGGGATTATTTTCTAAAGAAATTCTTTCGGAATTCTAGAGATAAATTTCCTAAGAAGGTCTAGGGATTATTTTTTGAAGAAATTCTTTAGGAATTCTAGAGATAAATTTCCAAAGAACGTCTAGGGAATATTTTCTAAAGAAATTCTTTCGGAATTCTAGAGATAAATTTCTAAAGAAGGTTTACTTTCCAACGAAATTAGTTTAGAATTTTAGAGATGAATTTCGAAGGGCCAGATATATTGCAATTATGCTTTACATATAATTATCTAAACAATATTTTTACCCTAATTGTTTAGCTAAAGTTTTCCTAGATAGACATTAACTTGATGGTTAAAAAAATTAAAAACGTTTCACGAAGGCTTGTCCAGTAGCTATAAGACTCAGCAAGCGCTGAAATGGAATGTTATATTTACCTATTGTTTTCTTTTTATCTTTTTTTTACCTTTAATAATCCGTGAGGTGTTTATGTAAAGAATGAAATAGATTAGAAGTAAAATAAGAGTAATTAAAATCGTTATGTTTAGATTTACAGGGAATCTAAGCTGTCAGTCGGAATTTTCGCTTAATTCTCTTATGGCATGTTTTATCTTTATTTCGAGCGTAATTAGAGTCCAAAATAAATATTTTTTAAAAAACATTGTAGAGAAAATTAGGTTAAAAGCGTTTCTGATGCTCAAAAAACTCTCAGTGAAAATATATTATTAAATTTAACAACAACGTCTGTATCTACTGCTTGGCCATTAAAGCCTCCAAAACCCACTTAGTACCCCATACAATTGGACAGGTTTAAAACTTTCTGCCGTTTACGGATGTTTTTAAGTCGATTAAATGTCTGACTTTATAAGCAATTTCACACTGCATGCGAGAACTTCCCTCGCTATAAGGGGTGTAGTTGAGCATATAAGAACTATTGGGATATGGTTTTCCATGTGAGAACTATCCTCGCTTCTAGAGGGCTAAATTAATTTACCCCATAATCTTCCCTATATATTTCTCAAGAAAATTCCATAGACATTTCCCACGAAAATTCCATAGACATTTCCCAAGTAAATTCCAAAGATATTTCCCAAGAAAATTCCAAAGATATTTCCCAAGTAAATTCCAAAGATATTTCCCAAGAAAATTCCAAAGATATTTCCAAAGAAAAAGGGGCCAATATTCCCCAATTTCCTAAAGAACGCCTTAAGGATTTCCAAAGAACGCCTTAAGGAGTTCCAAAGAAATTTCCCAAGGAATTTTCTTAAGAGTTCTTAAGAAGATTTTTGTAAGGGTTACGATACATAAAAGTGAGGGTGATACTTACTCGTCGGTAGTGGTTCATTGTAAGGCTACAAAAAAATTTGAAAGAGCGCATTTATATGTGGCTTGTAGTAGAGCAAAAACCGCTTCCGGTTTATATATTGATGGAAAATTTAAAGTTCCTAATTCACCCAAAAACAACCTAGTAGAATTGGAACTTAAGAGGTTGCGAGACACAAAAAGCATCGAACTACCTTTCTTGCATGATCCCGTTTACACTTATGTACATAACGTGCAGTCTTTAAATGCTCATTTAGAAGATGTTTTAGCAGACAATGTAATAATGAAAAGTCAAATGTTATGTTTTGTTGAAACGTGGAAAAAAGAGATGGACGATTTTAGAGTGCCATCTTTTAAGGAAGTAGGTGGTATTTACTTGCCAAGTACGACACGTAGAGTTGCTTTTGGTTCGTCCATATATTTAAGAGAGACGCCTGAAAACGAAGTTAAAGAGGTAGATACTAGAGTTTTACGAAGCGACTGTCCTGTTAGAAATTCTCACGTGGAACGTTGTTGGTTAGATGTTTACATAGAAGGAGAACTTATATCTGTGGTATTGTTGTACAAATCTCCCTTAGCAAGTTTGAGAACTGTGTTTGAGGACTTTAACCCTTTGTTTGACATGAAATATGATTCGTCAATTCCAACAGTTGTGGTTGGAGATTTCAATATTAACTTTTTAAAGAGCCAAACGGCACTGAGAATGTTCCTTGATTCATCTGGAATATCTCTTTTGCCGGGTCTAGAACAAAAGTATTCGACTGACTATCATTGTCAATTGGATTTGGCGTTTGGTAGCCAACGTTTTCGAGACCGATACGAAGCATGTTATAGAGAGTCTTATTATTCTTACCACAAGGGTATTTGAATTTTTAAAAGAACATAGTTTGAAATGGAAAAATTTATTTAAAGCAAGGTGGAGCTCCAGTGCGCCTCTTGTTGACGACCTTTCTATAGAGCTATATCAGTTGAAGGAGGAAACGTCACAGTTGGGCCTGCCAAATAACGGAGCCGGTTTTCACCCTCCCTCCGTGCAGGCCGCTGAAGAACTCTATGCTAAATTTCCCGTACAATATGGCGCCTAGGCGGGGACTAGCGAAACCCCGCCTCAAAATCTCTCCTTCCCCCCCGAATTGTAATAACTCAATTGTACATTGGGTTGAGCTTGTTAGGGTAAGTTTCAGATCCTCCCTAATGCAATAAGTCTCATTGTTACCTACCTACGGCAAGGTAAAATGCTTATGTATATACAAGGTTAGGCAATATGATAGGGGCGCCAATGGAGCCACCTGTTGCTTGAAGGGTCTAAACTACGAGAAATAGGCTTGGGACCCTTGGCTAAGAAACCCACATATGGCTTGGGATCCTGTACTAAGAAACCTACTTAAGGCTTGGGATCCTGTACTAAGAAACCCACTTAAGGCTTGGGATCCTGTACTAAGAAACCCACTTAAGGCTTGGGATCCTGTACTAAGAAACCCACTTAAGGCTTGGGATCCTTGACTAAGAGACCCACACAAGGCTTGGGATCCTTGACTAAAGAACCCACATCTGAATTCAAGATTTTTAAAAAAAAATGGTAAGTATCATTATTGGAATTGACGGTCATATAAGTTTGGAATTAATCCATTTATAAATATGGTATATTTTATGAGTAACCTGGAGGATTGGCGTAGTTCATGAGTAGCCTAGTGGATTTGTGTAGTTAATGAATACCCTAGTGGTTATGCGTAGTTCATGAATACCCTAGAGGATATGCGTAGTTCATGAATACCCTTGAGGATATGCGTAGTTCATGAATACCCTAGAGGATATGCGTAGTTCATGAATACCCTAGAGGATAAGCGTAGTTCATGAATACCCTAGAGGATATGCGTAGTTCATGAATACCCTAGAGGATTGGCGTGATTCATGAGTAACCCTACAGCATTGGTTTAGTTCATGAGTAACCCTACAGCATTGGTTTAGTTCATGGGTAACCATGGAGGACAATGTCAACGAAATTGTGAACAAGGTATGTAATAGTGATAATTAGTTAATGGGGAGAATCGTTGAGGTGATGTATTGTGGTTTTTCAGAAAATACGTCGGCAAATATATCTCAAGGCTTATCCTTAGGCTTAATAAAGGTGAAATACAACTCTGAAAACGTTAAAATGGTTGCGTCAGATGACTGAGATCTGGAGTGGCAACTGAGGGTTCATGTAAAGGCGAACCACTGAAGAAAGTGTAAGTGTTGCACCAAGTTTCATAGGTTTGGTGAAGAATGGAGCAATTTTGTATAGCGTACTTTAAAAATGTTTTAGGTATGGCGAAGCGGAAATGGCTGAATAATCGGCGACAATTCTATAGTCCTAGTCGAAAATCCCCTTTTTTCGGCAAAACGCCGCCGAGGTGATTTTGAAAATGTTCCTGGCGGCGTTATCTGCCGTTGGTAACACTGCAGCGTCCTCAAAAGTTGGCCAACGCTCAAAGCGGAAGTTGGACTTCGCCGAAATTTATCGACTAGAACTATAGTTCTAGCACCTTCAATGTTATGGGAGCGGCAAGTAGAGCAATACAAGGGCGGGATGCATAGCGGTCTAGCAGTAGAAATACAGAAAGGAGAAAAACTTAACGCCAAGAGGCAGAGTTTTCCTATTTTGTGGAACTGGAGTCGTCTTGGTCTTTGTTATCTGAAACGTACAGCGCCAATACACTTATGTAATAGTTTCGAAAAAACGAAACTTTAAAAACTACGCCTCATCTACTATGTTATTGCTTTCTTTCGGACGCTATCCACCAAACATTCATCCTTAAATAGTCTGAAGAAGTTTTTAATATTAATAGTCCTAATTTGATTGTGGTTTTTGCCCAAATGGGTTTTCCCAGAGCCTTTTTTCCCACATGCGCTGTGGGTTTTTTTGGTTCGAATTAGCTTGTATTATGACATGAATATTTGACATCCATTGCATCGTTCGATTATGCTATTAAATTTATTCGTGGATAGCTCAGACGTCCGAGTGAAAAATCAACTAATAATTTAAAAATAAGTGTTTTAATATTAATAATTCAACTGTGATTATGGTTTTTTCCCAAATGGGTTTTCCCAGAGCCTTTTCCCCACACGAGCTGTGGGTTTTTATGGTTCGAATTAGCTTGTATTATGACATGAATATTTGACATCCATTGCATCGTTTGTTAATGCTATTAATAAATTTATTCGTGGATAGCTCAGACGTCAGAGTGGAAAATCAATAATTTAAAAATAAGTGTTTTAATATTAATAATTCAACTGTTATTATGGTTTTTTTCCCAAATGGGTTTTCGCAGAACCTTTTTTCCCATATGCGCTTTGGGTTTTCATGGCTCGAATTTGCTTAATGTTAAATTATACTGAAGGTTCCAATATATAATGTTAAATTATACTGAAGGTTCCAATATATAATGTTAAATTATACTGAAGGTTCCAATATATAATGTTAAATTATACTGAAGGTTCCAATATATAATGTTAAATTATACTGAAGGTTCCAATATATAATGTTAAATTATACTGAAGGTTCCAATATATAATGTTAAATTATACTGAAGGTTCCAATATATAATGTTAAATTATACTAAAGGTTCCAATATATGTTAAATTATACTGAAGGTTCCAATATATAATGTTAAATTATACTAAAGGTTCCAATATATGTTAAATTATACTGAAGGTTCCAATATATAATGTTAAATAACTATTCAATGTTGTATATAGATAGAAACGTTGAAGTATTATAAATACTGTTCTGTTAATGGTTTTTCAAGAACCTTTTGTTCCCATATGTATTGTGGGTTTTATGGTTTTAATTAGGTTATATTTAACTTTTACTGTACAGTTTAATGTATTATGTTATTTATTGCTTTGTATATATTGAAGTATTGTTGAAGTGTTATAAATACTGTCTTCTGAGCCTAATGTAATATTATAAATACCGTCTTCTGAGCCTAATGTACTTTCAGAATGTTATGGTCTTGAATTAAATGAAAAGTAAATAAAGTGAACGTTGAAATATATGACATCGTCCCTATATTATGTGGTTTGATATGCTCATGGTTTCACAAGAAATATAAGAAAACCAAGATCAGAAGAAGATTTTACAATTTTGAAGAGACTTTCCTTAGGAGCCTAGCTTATGTGTGATTGGGTTGTGGCTTCCATGTTTTGGGGACATTTGCTTTTTGTGTGGCGAGGTATGATTCAGCTTTGATATGGGCAACTGTTACAAATCATACTGGTAGACTAAGAATACGGTTGAGGTATAGCGAGAGAAAAGAGTTTCCAAAGCAAGTGAGAGATATTGAAAAGGCTTGAACAATTGACTATTTTAAAATTCAATTCCTGCACTTGCAAAGAATTAAAAAAAAGCGATAGATGCATATATTTAGGTTGTTTAAGGGGTAGTGATAGTCATCTCCACTCGGAGAGGTAAAATTTTGTTTTTCCCAACTTGTTTTAAATCCACTAGATAAGAGAAAAGCAAACAGAGTTTCTCTTTGTTATTTTTTAATAAACATGGAGAAGGGTAATTTGTCTAATTAGGTTTAAATTCGAATAATTAACTAGTTTTCTCGGCAACGGCCATATCACGCTGAAAACACCGGTTCTCGTACGATCACCGAAGTTAAGCAGCGTCGAGCGCAGTCAGTACTTGGAAGGGAGACCACTTAGGAACACTGCGTGCCGTTGGCTTTTGCCCATTAATTTCCTTTTTTTAAATCCACCGGATATGAGAAAAGCAAACAGAGTTTCTGTTTGTTATTTTTTAAAAACATGCAGAAGGGTTATTTATCTAATTAGTTTTAAATTCGAATAATTAACTAGTGTTTTCGGCAACGGCCATTTCACGCTGAAAACACCGATTCTCGTCCGATCACCGAAGTTAAGCAGTGTCGAGCGCAGTCAGTACTGCGGAGGGAGACCACTTAGGAACACCGCGTGCCGTTGGCTTTTACACTTTAGTTTCCTTTTTTAAATCCACCAGATATGAGAAAAGCAAACAGAGTTTCTTTTTGTTATTTTTTAAAACATGCAGAAGGGTAATTTGTCTAGTTAGTTTTAAATTCGAATAGTTAACTAGTGTTCTCGGTAACGGCCATTTCACGCTGAAAACACCGGTTCTCGTCCGATCACCGAAGTTAAGCAGCGTCGAGCGCAGTCATATTGGGGAGGGAGACCACTTAGGAACACTGCGTGCCGTTGGCTTTTACACTTTAGTTTCCTTTTTTAAAATCTACCAGATATGAGAAAAGGTAACAAAGTTTCTAATTGTTATTTTTTCAAAACGTGGAGAAGGGTAATTTGTTTAATTGGTTTTAAATTCGAATAATTAACTAGTGTTCTCGGCAACGGCCATATCACGCTAAAAACACCGGTTCTCGTCCGATCACCGAAGTTAAGCAGCGTCGAGCGCGGTCAGTACTTGGGAGGGAGACCACTTAGGAACACTGCGTGCCGTCGGCTTTTACACTTTAGTTTCCTTTTTTCAAATCCACCAGATATGAGAAAAGCTAACAGAGTTTCTTTTTGTTATTTTTTAAAAAAACATGGAGAAGGGTAATTTGTCTCATTGGTTTTAAATAAGAAAAATTCTACAGGGCCGGTAGGCCCTTGTAGATATGACTTGATACTCTTTTGTAACGTTAAAGCAAAATTCACATGCTTTTACCAATTTTCCTATGGAGATTAACATGGGGTTTTTCGTGATATTTAACCACCTCTAACTGAAAAACTAGAGCGAAGTTACTCTTCGGAATACTCTTAATTTAACAATTAAGTATTCAGGGTGTGCGATCGGCTAGTCTAATCAGAAACAATTAAGTCTCAGTATGTTAATTTTACTTAATTACGGAAGTACGGCTCTTGAGTTAAACGTCAGGTTAACCTGTTAGCGCGCTAATACCCATTTCTTCAATTTTCAAACAGATTGAGAACAAGGGAGGGCCTAGCTTTGTGCCTGATAACAAGTTAGGTTGACGTTTTCAGTTTGGTTCATTCTGTGGAAGTTGAACCATGGAGCCCTTATCTTATGAAGATACAGCCTCCATGGTTGAACTTGTTTTTGAACAGTCGACGCTTGTTTAGTATTTTAGCGCCTTAAAATGTTTATTTCATTTCATAAATTTTCTTTTACACCCTTGCTAAGAAACACTTTGCTATTAGGTCGAAATTTTGTTGAAAAAAGCAATCCAGTTATAAAACTAAAGGTAATTGATTTCATTATATTATTAATATTGGTTTTTGGAAGACCAAGGCTTAGATTTCGTACGTAGTTTTTCTCGACTCTCGGGAGACGGCGGGAACCCCCAGCTCCAGAGCCTCCAGTGTATAGTTTGCCTTACGCTCTCATTTCTTCAACTGAAGGTTCACAGTTTAGGTTAATGTTAAAAATAGTGATACTTGTTGATCTTTAGGATAGCGAAGCGAAGGTATGTTTTAGAAAAAGAAAAGCTACTTGAAGAACTTATCTTTAATCTATTTTAAAAGTATTTAAAAATTTAAGAAGCTCCGCAGCCGTTGCAATAACTGTTTTATAATGGTATTCAGGATAGTGTTGCTATGTGTTTGCGAGTAATGAAAAGTAAAGCCTACCCATGGAATAGAGATGGGTCGATACCTATACTTGACTAAACTGATATATTGGAATTGGTTTAAACTGGTATTGGCCCATCGGTACAGATATTTGGCTAAACCAATATATTGGTATTGGTTTAAATTAAACTGACAGATTAAAGTTGAAACTACACTTATCTTTCACCCAGACTCCATTCTCCTATTTAATAATTACAATTATTTAAATTATCATTAGAAAGCATTTTTCCCAATATTGAAAAGGCGCAAAATTTAAAGGTTTGTGGTAATGAATGTTCCGCTCGGATCCAACGCTCTACTAAGGTTTGCATTTAAGTAGAATTTCTTGTTCAACTTATGTAATAAACTAAATTAACTCTAGTAAGAGAGCTTAATGCCTATAATTAACGTGAAATTAATCCAAAATAATAGTTTTTTGGTGACCCTTGACAACAATGAGTCAATGACGGAAAAATCGTTATGAAATTCAAACACCCGCTAAAACATGTCCAAATCTCATACCAGGATACAAGTAAATTTAATATTTTATTGCAACTCGTATTATAAAGTAAATCAACACTAGATAAACCGTTAAATTAAACTTTACGAAGTATAGTTACGGTAAAATTTACTTTGCAAAAGGTGTAATATTATATCGGAACTAAATAAATGTAAACATCAATATTTTCTGAAAAAGGTTTTAATATATTGTTTGGGAAGTAAATAAAGATAAAAGACTCCATTCTCCTATTTAATACTTACAATTATTTAAATTATCACTAGAAAGCATTTTTTCCCAATATTGAAAAGGGCCAAAATTTAAAAGTTTGTGGTAATGAATGTTCCGCTCGGATCAAACGCTCTACTAAGGTTTGCATTTAAGGAGAATTTATTGTTCAACTTATGTAATAAACTAAATTAACTCTAGTAAGAGAGCTTAATAACTATAATTAACGTGAAATTAATCCAAAATAATAGTTTTTTGGTGACCCTTGACAACAATGACGGAAATATTGTTATGAAATTTAAACACCCACTAAAACATTTCCAAATCTCGTACCAGGATAAAATTAAATTTTATATTTTATTGCAACTCGTATTATAAAGTAAATCAACACTAGATAAACTGTTAAAATAAACTTTATGAAGTATAGTTAGGGTAAAATTAACTTTGGGAAAGGTGTATTATTATATTGGAACTAAATAAAGATAAATATCAATATTTTTTGAAAAGGGTTATAAATTATTATATTGTTTGGGACTTTTTCCCCTATTTTCCATATCACTCACTTATCCGAGTTTTCCAGGTTCCGTGCGAACCCTGTAACAATTCCAAATTAAAAATGATTACATATTAGCAAATTTTCGAGATTATTTACGCTCACTGCTCAACTTATCTTTTTTACCCTGAAATGAATGAAAGTCAAGGAACTATTTAGACCATCATTCGTTCCGTTGATTACCTCTAGTGTTTCAGATTATTTTGTTATTGTATTTATTACAAACTTTTCATTTCCTCTATGACCTGGGATTGTGACAATGCAGTAGGGGTTTTTGTATTCTTTCCTCGGTAAAATTGACTTCAAAAATTGGCAGAAATCTCTTTTTTGTTTCTTCTATGAAAGATATATGTTTTTCACTTTTCCCGTAAGAAGTCGCTTGAAACCGGACAAAGTTGTTATACCGTCACTTTAAAAACCATTAAGTGCTTTTTTTTTTAATTTCTAATTCAAGAAAAGCAATAAAAATATATCGGTTGCCTATTTTTTACCCTTAAATGTTGCTTTAAACACCAAACTCAAACTTTCATTAGTGAATAAACAATATCTTCAGCATCTAACGGTGTTTCGCGGTTTATTTCACTACGTTCAACTAAACCTACCAACAAAAGTGGTTAAATGACAGGTCGGCCGTACCATAAAGAGAATAATGATGCCGTAGTAAACCGGTGCATTCGTGAACTGATGATTGCTGAACGCAGTGACGCAGTCATTTCTCTTTTAGGACGCGAAAAAACAAGTAAGTGATTTTAATACGGAGCTTCTAATTTTATTTCCTTCCGATTTTAAATTCAAAATTTAGTAAAAAATTATATAATTTTATGCAGAGAATATCTTATTTTACACTCTCTACGCGACACATAGTTTATATCTTACAATAAATAGTTTAAATTTTTTAAAACGTTTTCTAAACCATATAGTAGATATTAAGCATTGGCTAATAACCGCTGCTTACTTTGTCCGTTTCAACTGCGCGATTGCAGCTATCTGAAGAGAGCATGAATCATGCCGCGACATGCCCTCGTCGGATGAAGTGTAAAAACCTTGTGTTGCCAACCAAAGGTATTTTCATAAACTGTGCTTAGTGTTTGACACGAAAAATTTCAATGTAATTTGGCGCTAACGTCAATTTTTGAAAAAAAAGCTTTTGTTTAGCATACCACGTTTTTAAACCTCGTTTGATCGGGGTATTAATGTTATAACAAACCAAAGTTTGTTTCATAAACCGTGGATATCGTCTCACACGAAGATTCAATGTAATTTCTCACTAACCACAATTTATGAAACAAACTTTGGTTGGTTAGTCCTCGTCTGAAGAGGGCATTAAAACCTGGCTTAATAATCTAAAGTTTATTTCATAAACTGTTTTTAGTTTAGGTTTGGCACACAGTTTATGAAACAAACTTCGGTTTATTATATCAGGTAAACCAGGTTTTTACACTTCGTCTGAAACGGGTATAATAAAAAAATGTGGTATAATGAAACTGTGGACAGTGTTTGACATGAAAAAGATTAATCGTGATTTGATACTTACCAAGGTTTCATTTATTATACCACGTTTTTGTAAAATGCCCTTTTTAGACGAGGATTTGAAACCTCGTACAATAAACCACATTGCTTCATAAACCGTAGTAATTGTTTCCCATGAAAAAGATTCTGTGTTATATGGCACTAACTAAATATCATTTTATGAAACAAACTTTGCTTTATTCTACCGGGTTTCTAATCCTCGTCTGAATAATAAATGGTACTTGGTTTCAAAAACTGTTGTTACGCTTCACACTAAAATTATAACATGCAATTTGGCGCAAAAACCTACGCTCTTTCCACACCAGAGTTCCCACGAAATCCCATTTCAAAATTCTTTATTTCCAAATTTAGTTTCAATATGGATAGATATTTTACGGTGACCGGTGCGAATTCAACCGTAAACGTAAATTTTAACCAGGGCGGTGCCCCTCCCAGTGAAACGGGCCGTGGGCGTGGGCCCAGCAGAGGGCGAGGGCCCGGAAGGGTTGAGTCGGGCGCGGGGGGCGCTCAAAATTGTGGCCGTAGTGGCGGCAGCGGCAGAAGACGCCGCTGCAATCACTGCCAACGCTACGGCCACCTAGCACGAGATTGCTGGGGCCGACATGGTATAGTACTTCATTCATTGCTAAACGATATAAATTTTCAAATGCTCGTATTCTAAAATTTTATTATTATTAAAACAGGCCCACGAAGTCAACAAGCGCGCCCGCAAGGCGCGGCGGAGGGCTCCCAGATACCCCCGCCGATGCAGGCCGAGGGGGGAGGGGATGGAGGTCGGGGCGGAGGGGTCCCAGATACCCCTGCCGATGCAGGCCGAGGGGATGCAGCTGGAGAGGGCGGAGGGGTCCCAGGTGGGGACGGAGTTTGAGGAGGCGGCGACGTCGGAGGTGGCGCCCCTCCTCGAGGTGGTGGCCGGTCCTCAAGGCCGACAGCGGGACGCCGCTGAAGAGGAAGAGCAAATCCGAAAATTGGAGGAGGAGTTGGATTCGTAAGTTTCTTTACAGGTTCTACTAGAGGGATTCTATCAAACTTTTATGACTAGTATTAGCTGAGGACATTCAAAATTATTAAAGCATGGCGCGGCTCCAGTGGTTCCCCTACAAGTTGACTTTCCTTACGAACTCCACTTTTGGCTTGGCAAAGCTAGAGGGATTTGTGGTCGGGGTTTATACCTGCATGTATACCTCCATGTATAAGGTGAGGAAAGTCACCTTGTAGGGGATCCACTGGAGCCGCGCTATGCCTTAAATTAACCTAAAAAATACTTAAAATTAAGTGTTGGGCACAAATAAATATTAAGGTCGGAGATAGATGACCAATAGACCATTCCTGTAATGCCATAGGAAAAATAAACAGCACATGGGCCGGCCCGTCATATTACGCTAGTTCCCTCGCGCTTAGAAGCACTACAAGCGCCAGTATGAGTCGACTGGACTCCCGCGTGTAGCGAACGCGAGCACCATCTGAGGTTGCCACTTGGTTCAAGGGAACTCTCCTAATATGGCGCCCCTTCCCCTGTGCGTTGGTTTCTCGGCGAGTATTTAATGGAATGGTCTACATGGAAATTTTACCAAAAACCGTTTTGAGCTTATTTTATCAATACTTTTTCTACTGTATCAGAAGGAATTGAATCTGATTTTAAAAGACGAAAGCTTTCCATTAGTTGACAAAACATTGATTTTATATCTTTAAAAGGGAGAATAAAATGGTCAGACAACCAAAAATTAATTCTTAAACTTAAAGAATCGACTTTCGAAACTTTTTAAAAATAATAAAAAAATAAATTGACAGTAGAATTAGGTGTAAATTTTATCAAAGATTTTGATGGTATTTTAAACATATTAATTTTTAAAAAAAATGGTTCTATGACCAGTTCATACTCCCTTTAACAAGTTAGTCTTCTTAATTTTAAAACATGTGCATAATTGTTTGATAATTTTGCTTTAGACTATACCAATGTTTAATAATATATATTAATTTTACTGCAGTGTCGAAATCAACAAAGAATCATTTTTTTTTAATTTTTAATTTTTTTTTCAAAATTGTGATAATTTTCTAAAACATGAAATTTTGTTCTTCCCATTAATTTAAATACTTTTTTTTTCATATTATAATTTTTTTCGTAATATAATTTTTGTAACCAAAGTGTTCTTTTTTTTCTTTAAAATATTTTTTATTATTTATTTTTTTTTTGTTTTAAATTATTTTATTTATTTATTTTCAATAAAAAAACTATTGCAATACATAGAAATAATACTTTTTTTCGTCTCTGATCCCATTAACAAGTAACCCCCCTCCCCCCGGTCTTGAAGTAATTTAAGTGCTTTTCGACAAGTAATTTAAGTGCTTTTGGACAAGTAATTTAAGTGCTTTTGGACAAGTAACACATTGTGTCGGAATAGGTGCTTGGCTATTGCCACACATTGTGTGGCAGCAGTGCAGAGGCTATTACCACACACTGTGTCTGGCAATAATCACTGATCACCCACTCAAGGGATTTATTTAAGTCTTGAGGGGTACGGTTCTGAAGCCACAGGGGCCTTTTATAAAATTTCCCTCCAAGGTGCATATTTGAAGCATTTGGGAAAAGTGCAATATAATAAGGACAATAAAAATAAATATTTTATTTATGTAACTAGGCCTATAATATAAATAAATGAGTTCATACAATAATTAGCTGGAACTGAGTGTAGTCAAACCTTATGCCATACTTTACTTTTTATTTATGTCATTATTTAATATAAATTAATTTACGTCATACTTTTATTTACATGATAATTTATATTTCTATGCAATTATTTCTGGTTTGTTTATTTTTAAAATGCGGAATGAATTAAATTTAAGGTGCTTTGTATCACAGGATGATAAGCCAGGAAGGTACTATGACATTGCCCCTTATTGTGTGTTTCACGTAATTTACATCTACTGGACAGTAAGTTTGGCTGTATGAAATTCTAATAATAAATTAAGTCAAATGATCCAAATCCAACTAAAAATCTATTCAATAATTAAGTTTAATTCTGTTCTTACAATTAAAATTATTTCCAATTTACAACTTGTCATAGTTGAAATTACTGGAACAGAAGTTTGTACGCTGTAAGGGACCGTCCATAAACTACGTCACACTCTTATGGGGGGAAGGGGGTTTCTAAATTTGTGACGGTCCGTGACAAGGGGGAGGGAGGGGTTCTTCGATGCGTGACGTCACATTTCGCCTTGATTTTGTTACGAAGTCAGTAAGAGGCCGATTGGTTCTCTTATGTTATAGAAAAAGAAAGACAACATTCCCTAGTCCACCATTACAATAATTTACCAAAATTGTTATTCCATCATCGCTTAAATAGTAGAAAATTTAAGCAATTATCTTTTTTTACCTTTATATAGCCAATTTAAATGGCGCATTTAAAATAAATAGCGTAAACTCTCTCATGTCTCTGTTTGTTCGCCCCTATTATTTGTGAGGATGAATCAAATCCCCCTGCCGATTGAAATGGTTTCGATTCTTTGGCAAATTTTCTAAATCTCAAGCTCGATTAGTCTGTTTTCGGTGACAGTGTCGAAACCTAAAAAGTGTACCCCTTTAACTAAGCTTCATGGAACTTTTTTGAATCTTATAAAAAGCACATCCAGACATTAAAATTCTAAAGGTCAATCAGAGGGAAAAAGCTTAAAACGGAAGAGAATTTGAATTTTCAGCCGAGCAAAATATTTCTGAGAGGTTGGAATATCACTCAAGAAATTAATCAAATTAAATTTGTAAATTAAGACAAATCATAGTGCGGAGGGGGGGGGGGTTAAAGAAATGTGACGTGGTTTTTAGGGGAGGGGTCTGAGAAAAGCGTGACGAAGCGTGATCTGGGGGGACGGGGGGGGGTCAGAAAATGCTTTTTTTCGCGTGACGTAGTTTATGGCCCAAAAATTCTTTCTCTAAAAATAGACACACAGTTCGAAGGGGATGCGCGCAACGACCTTGAGACCAAAAAAACGAAACTTCTTTTCATGGGCATGTTTTTGCTTCCCGACTTCTTCAATTCCGCGAATCTTGTGTAAAATTGAGGGGTCCCTCGCTTGAATAATTCAGGACGCTTTCTTATCAAAACAATGAACAACAAATGTTTTAAGACATTGAGATTATAATTAACTGAATCTTAGTTCCGAGAAAACGTTAAATTTCACAACATTAATAAAAATTCGTAAATTTCCATTCAAGTTAGAGAATTTTAGCTGTGCTCTTTACGCACATATTTGCAGGGATGGCCAAATTACTAATTGGCAATTACAAATTACAAAATACAATTACAAATTACAATTGTAATTTGTAATTCAATTACATTTTTTCTGAACTTAATTGTAATTGGTAATTGTAATTGAACAAATATTGTAATTTGTAATTGGTATTTTGTAATTGACGTTTTTAAAACGTTGAAAAAGTAATTCAATTACATTAGTCAATTATAATTACAAATATGCAAACAAATGCTGAGGTAGTATGAATCAGATTCTCTGATTGAAATGTATCATCTTTAGTGGGTATGAATTTTGTACAGCATAAGGCTAGGTCGAATAGCTTCTTTGCAGTGTAAGCTACATTTGAACGCAATGAAGAGTAAATCGTTTTCTCACGGTAGCTCTTGGCGTTTGAGGAGAGGGTAAGTTACCATATTGAAAAAACCTTGGTTTTCAATTGCCTTCACGATTTCTATTTCTGTGATGTGACTGATTTCGTAATATAATTACGGATCTCTTGTTTATGGTACGGATTTCGTGATTTTTTATTTTTATCAATGATTTCGGATGAGTTTGTAGTTAACTTCTAGTGGTAGTTGTCAAAAATGTGATTTCGCGAGAAGCGTACGGCATATCGTTGAATGACCGACCCCTCGAACCTGGTACTTTCCACTCTGGGTGACTTTCTATTGCATTGGCATTGCTCACTGAGTCAGAGTCACTGTCACTGTTGAACTAATATTTTCTCCAAAGACTATATTTTATTTTTCAACTGCAATCGATACCAAGACCAATTCAGAATTTTTGCACTTATTCGATCTGACTCCACTAATAATTTTCCCCATGATAAGCAATCTAATCTTTGTAAGGTATTACACCCCACTACAATCGTCCGCACCGGTGGAACTGCTTTTCAATTACGCAAAAATGGCCCTTAAAACACAACGAAGACATTGTTGAAAGTCAACAGATTCTATTAGTTTTTATTTTTGATAATTCGCGAGTTAACTCACAAATTAAATGCAACTTAATTAATTTGTAATTTCAATTTCAAATATAATTCAATTAATAAATTAATTTGTAATTGAGATTATCACAAATATGTAATTGTAATTTATAATTTGTAATTGAGTTTATCACAAATATGTAATTGTAATTTATAATTTGTAATTGAATGATTCAGAATTTGGAATTGTAATTAGTAATTTGTAATTTATAATTTGTAATTGAGTTTATCACAAATATGTAATTGTAATTTATAATTTGTAATTGAATGATTCAGAATTTGGAATTGTAATTAGTAATTTGTAATTTAAGGTTCTTGTAATTTGGCCAACCCTGCATATTTGTTAACTGTCATCCAAAGTTAATTGGACCAAGGTATTATGTAAAATAGCTTACGTGCGTTAACCCCTTACTATTAAAAAAATCCCCGACCTATATTTTTAGTCTATGAAATTTGTCTGCCAGTTGCAGAAAATGGATTCCCAGTAAATTATACTTAAGTCTGTGAAAGTTAAATTTTCCAATTGAGTTCACTGAAGTTAAAAATATTACTTTCGAAAAATTTCCAAAAAGTGTTTTTTTTTTCATTACTTGGTTCGCCTCAAACAATTATTAAAGTTTTGGTAATAATTATTGCAGGGAGTGTGTTGAAACCTAAAAGTGTTTTGGATTTTTCTCTTATATATTTCTTATTTTTGAATTTTGTGTTAAAATTACTTGTAATACAAAATTTAGCTAAAGGGCAATTTCTCTTCACGAAAAGCGTTAGATCAAAAATGACGGTACAAAGGGGTTGGAATCCGCCGTACAGTCCCTGGTACCTTGGGGATGATTCTATTCATCCAAAAGCACGTGCTAAAATTTGGCAATGACTGTGGGTCGAGATTCTAAAGGCCAGGGTCGTTCGTTTTCGTCCCCTTTCTGGACTCTAGAGATGTACTGCTTTCAAAACCCAGCTTTATGTATATAAACTTAGCAAAATAAGATGGTTATAACCACTTTAATGCACATCGTACGAACTGTATGTACATTCCAGAAGAATATGTTTTTTATGGCTTGTTCAATGTCATAATCCCGCAACTTAATACATCTTTAGCCATATATGGTTGACCTTAATGTGTACTATTTATAAGTTTTTCACAACTCATATTTTTGCAATAATAATCAGGTAAAATAAAACATACCACAAAATTTCGCATACTACAGCTCGGGAAAAACTAAAAGCCTCAACGGTACCGGGAAAAACTAAAAGTCTCAACGGTACCGAGAAAATTTAAAAGTGGCTCAATAAAATTGTCGTTGAAATGTCGCTCTAAAAACCACACTATATGGCCAGGTGGGTTTCTGGTTTAAGACCTAAATCAAGGGGCCAGTCACTAAGCGTAATTTGCGTACACGCAGTACCTATGGCTGTACTAAAGTGATTAGGCGAAATGATTAAAATCCCTGCCTTTGAGAATGCTAAAATGATTACGCATATTCCGTAAGCGGTGTACATATAATCCGAGAGTGATTAGCCCCTCGGCATAAACATAGTCGCCTATATCGAAATTCACCTTGAAATGTCTTGTCTGCAGGCAAAATGCCACGGCGAAGGGATATTATATGTCCTAAATCTCATAGAGAAAAAATGGTCCCTGACAGTTGAAAGTGATTTTGATTATAGCTAAAGATGTGGAAAATAGACTTAGGTTTCTTTTTACATCAAGTCAGACATAACACAACTATATCACGGAAACTGTTACTCGGCCAAAAAAATTATTAATTATCTGTCCGATTTATCCGAAGGACGGTCGAAACTGAAAAGACAGTGTTGACGGAATATGCAAGTTTACAAATATCTCTAGCAATTTAAGGATTCTATGACATTGCTTTTTAGGGTCCAATGCTCATTTTTTGCACCAGAAATATAATATAATTGCTTCAGATTGTTGAAAATTTAAATAATCAATTCCCAAGGACGTAACGGGATATACCGTGGATATTTACAAAAACGAGGTGGGTCGATCCCAAAAAGATCTTTAGCGCGGTACAGAAAGAAGTTACGTGTCTCGAATGTCGTTCAACATAGCCAAACGGATCATTTATCAAGCTCAGATAACGATTCGAATTCGGAAAACAGTTCCAACTCTGATCATCCAAATGATGAGTTTATGAAAATAACAGGTAATTACTTCACTACATACATTTTCAAGGACAAATCGTATGGGCTAGTCATTTATTATTATATTAACCATAAGTCTCATAAAGTTTTGTCAATTGAATTTAACAATTGAGCTATTTAAATACATTCAATGAAATTTTCATGTACGTCGATATATATGATTTGCCCTTTAAAATTAGCTAGCTTGTTTACAACTGGCATTCCTTTTGATTGTTCATGCAACTTTTTAAATAATCTAAAAGTGAGTTGAATGAATCAAACGAATCTAACGTCGATCTAGAAGATAGTACCGGTTCAGTAGATGAAGATTTTTATGGTGAAAATCAAAAAGAGTTCGAAAATATTAAATCGGGTTTAGTAAGTAAACAATGTAACCAAGATCATACCAACTTAAATTCAAAAGTCTTATATTCGGATCTATAAATCAAGGAGGAATCGCTATTCGAAGGCAGTCACCTAACGAAAAAAGAAAGCTTGCTCTTGATTATGGCCCATATTTTGAGATTTCAAACATCGGAAGAAGCCATGACAAGCCTCCTAGAACTTATTCGTTGGCATTTACCCATAGATTCTAACACAACCTTTCCAACATCAAAGCACTTATTTCTGAAACATTTTAAGGGTTCTGGTTCATTTGTTGAACCACATTATTAATGTGCCAAATGTAAAGATAATTACTTAGGTCAAATCAAAGAAGATGAGGAAATATATTGCAATATTTGCCATACATCCTTTAAAGCTGACCAACTGATGAAAGAAGGCAGCTATTTTTTAGAGTTTGACATAGAAGGCCAAATTAAAAATTTATTAGAACTAGTTAATCCAGATTTCACAAAAAATGTGAACCCTTTTGACGTGGCAGATATTACGCAATCTTTGAGGTATCAAAACAAAAACATAGGAAAAAAAGACTTATTGGTTACATGGAATACAGATGGTGTTCCAGTGTTTGGGTCATCCAAATTTGATATTTGGCCTATTCATTTAAGTATTAGTGAACTACCCTTTAAAATAAGACAAAGAAATACTATAATTGGGGGCCTTTGGCTTGGTTATAATAAACCTAACATGAATTGTTTCCTAAAACCTTTTGTTAAAACTATGAACAAGCTCTCTCGTGACGGTTTGATTTGGAGCACAAAAGAAAACAAGTCGATAAGATCAAAAGTATTTCTTGGGCCTTGTTCAGTTTATACCATAGCTCCATGTTCAATGCTGAACATGACCCAGTTCAATGGCCAATTTGGTTGTCCGTGGTGCTTACACCCAGGACTCGTGGTCCCTCGAGGAACAAAGGGGGCAATGTCCGATCTTACCCATTCATTAATTAAGAAAAATTAGAAAAACGTACCCAAGAAAGTGTATTAATCGATGCTAGGAAATCAGTAGCAAATAACGAATTTTGCAATGGCGTTAAGGGTCCTTCTATTCTTTTAGATTTAAATAATTTTGACGTTGTTAAAGACGTAGTGGTAGATTATATGCATTGTTTGTGTTTAGGGGTTTTTAGGAACACGTCTAATATGTGGCTAGATTTCAAAAACCATCAACACAACTATTATACTGGAAACAAACTCCCTCAATTAGATGAAGATGATAAACTTTTGAGTTTCAAAGTCCCCAAAGAGTTTTCTCGTAAACCTAGATCGTTAGAAAACCGGGCATATTGGAAAGCTCCTGAATGGAGAGCCTGGGCGTTATTTTACTCCCCTATTATTTTGAAAGGAATACTTCCACGACCGTATTATGACAACTGGCTGAAATTAGTGGAAATTACCCTGCTTTTGCTTTCAGAATCAGTCCAAACAGATTGTTTGTTTGAAATTAGAAAAATTACCACAGAGTTTTTACAAGGCTATGAAGAGAACCACGGATTAGAAAATATGTCAAATAACGTGCATCAAGTTTCTCATTTGTGGGAATGCGCTTCAAATTGGGGTCCCATGAGGTCATATTCTGCATTCCCGTTTGAATCAAACAATGGGCGTTTGCTCAAACTCTTCAACGGAACACAGAGTATTCACTTGCAAATTACCAAAAATTTTCAACATTTACAATTTTTATCCACACTTGTTAAACAAATAAATGCATTCTCAAAGAAACCACACTTAGAAAAGTTTTACAACTCTTTAACCAAATATTATAGTCTTTTTCCTTCGACGAAATTTGTCACGAATAGCCAATTAATTTTGGGTAAATCAAACCCACTTTATAAAAAAGAGCTTTTCGATGAAACTTTATTAATTGAGCGCAGAATTGATCCGTTCAAGTTGCTTGTTCATAAAAACATGACTTTCCAAGGAAATTATTTTAGCCCAAAATGTAGAAGTACAAAAACTGAAAACAATTACATTTGTGTTGAAAAACCTGGGGAACTGATGTACGGCAAAATATTTATCATTTATTTTTCAACGAAAGGCAACGCAATCATATCCGGGAAAATTTTAAAAGTTGAAACTTTAACGAATTTCAAGAATAACAATATACTAGGGCAAATATTTCAAAAGTTTAAAGAAACGAAAAAAAAACCTTCGTCGTTTCAGTAAAAGAATGCAGCATTAAAAAATGCATTAGAATTTATTCTGATACTGAAAATTATTTGATTTTAATTAACATTATTTTAGAGGGCAACTAAAAAATTTAATAAATGCAAAGAAATGAACTGTGGTGCACATTAACCCTTTGTGATAAAATTTAAAACGTAAATATTTTAAAATTTAAACCGCATTGCCTGAAAAATTGACCAAATGTGAATATGTGTCAAAATGTATAGGAAATTCATGATATATTGGTTTTTAAAAGATATTTAATTCCTATGGCTTTTTGTAAGATGACTCCAGGTGGACAACTCGTATTATTTAAGAAAATATAAAGCGAAAATATAAAGCATTTCAATTGAATTTTTTGGTAATATTTCTCTTTAAATCCCCTATATACACTTAAGGAAATCTATGCTGGAAATTACCTAGAAAATTTTATATAAAGCCACCGTAGAAATTCTGAAAGGTCACTTAAGAAAGTAGGCGAAGCATATTCCCTAGACAATCCTATGGAAAGCCACCGTAAAAATCCTTGATGGTCTCTTAAAAAAATGATGGATCATATTCTCTTGTTAATCCTATAGAAAGCCACCGTAGATATTCTTAAAGGTTTCTTAAGAAAATAGAAGGAGCATATTCCCTTGATAATCCTATATAAAGCCACCGTAGAAATTCTGAAAGGTCAGTTAAGAAAATAGGCGGAGCATATTCCCTAGACAATCCTATAGAAAGCCACCGCAGAAATCCTTGATGGTCTCTTAAGAAAATAGATGGAACATATTCCCTTGATATTCCTATAGAAAGCCACCGTAGATATTCTGAAAGGTCACTTAAGAAAATAGGCGGAGCATATTCCCTAGACAATCCTATAGAAAGCCACCGTAGAAATCCTTGATGGTCTCTTAAGAAAATAGATGGAGCATATTCCCTTGACAATCCTATTGAAAGCCACCGTAGATATTCTTAAAGGTTTCCTAAGAAAATAGAAGTAGCATATTCCCTTGATAATCTAATAGAAAGCCACCGTAGATATTCTTAAAGGTTTCTTAAGAAATTAGAAGGAGCATATTCGCTTGATAATCCTGCGGAAAGCCACAGTAGAAATTCTTAAAGGTTTCCTAAGAAAATAGAAGTAGCATATTCCCTTGATAATCCAATGGAAAGCCACCGTAGATATTCTTAAAGGTTTCTTAAGAAATTAGAAGGAGCATATTCGCTTGATAATCCTACGGAAAGCCACAGTAGAAATTCTTAAAGGTTTCGTAAGAAAGTTGAAGGAGCATATTCCCTTGACAATCCTATGGAAAGCCACCGTAGATATTCTTAAAGGTTTCGTAAGAAAGTTGAAGGAGCATATTCCCTTGACAATCCTATGGAAAGCCACCGTCGAAATCCTTAATGGTCTCTTAAGAAAATATAAGAAGCATATTCCCTTGACAATCCTATAGAAAGCCACCGTAGAAATTCTTAAAGGTCACTTAAGAAACTCTATGGGGAATATTAATAAGAAAAATTTCTTTTAAAATACCTTACACATTTCCTAAGAATTCTTAAGGCAATTTTTCTTTACGTAAATTTCCTTTGACCACCTCTCCAAAACATTTTCTTAGGAGGTCTTAAGAAAGTTTCTGTAAGGGAGGAAACTTAAAATACAAAGTATATTACAATAAGAAATCCAAATCATACAGTGTTGGTAAAGTTTACGACGCAAAGGACTACAATTATATTGATAGCTTAACGGAAGCAATTTTCATTGCAAAACGTGATTTTGAGGTATGACTAATATGTTGCTTAAGATTAACTAGTTTGAATTCAAAAGTCTAACACTTTTCATATTAGGGTAACGTTTCAGATCCTCTAGTTCTACAAGATTCTGACCCTCGAAACATTAGCAAGCACATAAGCTTGTTAGAAATTCCCGAAAAACTCGAGGTTTTAGCAAATTATACATCCCGATTTGAAAAGACAAAATAAAGCCGCATTTGACAAAGTGATAGGACTCGTATATACATGACAACATAAAAAGGGCTATTGCTTATGAATCTGAACTATAAATTGTTCAATTTTATTTCGAAATTAATTCAAACACTTCAACATCCTTCGACAATTAGAGCAGCTTGATAGCCCTTGTAAATACCGTCTGGTGAAGGGAATGTTCTTCTAATGCTTAGAACGCAGCAAGCCGGCACCAAAATTCTCATAAATGGTCCTAGTCTACCTTAGTCAAGTAGTGTATAATTGCGATAGGCGTGGTACCTGAATTATATTACATATTAGTAACACTTTCTGATAGTGTTCAAAAAAGTATTGCCAGTCATTTGAGAGTGCAGTTCAACTAAAAGGCTTATTAAAGTAATAACAGTTTTCTTCCATTTAGTCTGAGGTTCCAACAGATTCCGAACACGAAATGAACTCACAAATGACTGGCAACTCTGAAGATCAATTAAAGCTAAGAAACGAGAAGGAAATTTATTTATTCACTTTAGTGAAAACTATATATAGCAGAACATAAGACGTTTTATCATTTTATGCATCTATCTATTACGTACCTAAAGTTAAGGTTTGTTGCGTTTAAACCTCATCGTTGGGCACTTTCTTTACGAAAGCGCATGCTCACGTGGAGAACTGGTCTATATAAGCAAACAAGTTCAAACATCGCCCTAGTGCCGGCACAAGGCCTTTGTCTGCAACAAACATTCTCAGCAGCTGTGGGCATTGGAGCACAGTTTCCACAGACGCAGAAATTATTTTCCCCATTCGTTGGGTCTCTATTACCTGGATCTTCCTCAGCACTTACACCGCATAGGATATTTAGTGCTTCAGGTATACCTGGTGCTACTTCGAAGCAGAAACGCTCTAGTTGCTCTCGTGTGGCTTCACGCCCTAAAGTTTTAATTTGCTCCAAATTTTTTTCGGGTAATTTTTTTCCAGCAGATGCGTCCTCCGGATTGGCAGGATCGTTATTCTTCTATTCAAATTCAAAATAACCAATATTAAATCTAAGAACTAAAGGAGAAACAAAACTTTCGCCTACCTTCTGAAGTTTTATAACTTTTTTCTTTTCGGGTTTTCTTGAAGAATCTGGTTTGCTGGCATTACTTTTGCTAGATTTGGTATTTTTACGTCGTGGTTGGCATCCATCAGACTCTTCTATTACTTTCTCGAAATCATCCGTTTTTATTGTTGGTACTGAATCCTTGGTATTTATGAATCCTACACGACTAGTCTTTCCGCTCTTTTTGTCTACTTTCGTTTGCTTCGGCGTTGGATGATTCTTCACTAACGGTTGTCGGTTCAATTTCAACAGTTGGTTCCGCACCGCTACTGGCTCCGTTGAAGTTTAATAATCCTACTGGACGAGTCTTTGCGCTTTTTTAACTTTTTTTTCGTTTTCTTCGGCGGTGGATAATCTTCAGCAGATTCTTCGCAAGTGGGAGTCGATTCACTTTCAACTATAGGTTCCGCAAAATCGTCTTCACTCAAATCATCAGAAGAATGACTCGGAAATGTTGTGGCACCGATAAACAATCTCGATCCTACTTCGTTTTTGTCATAATCCGACGTATTGTCTACCAAATTGGTTTCGTATAATTCTTCGACAGCTGTTACTTGAAGGTTTTGAAATTTGGACGATTTATAGTCTAATTTGTTGTTTTTTTCCCTGCAGCAAATCGATTATAAAAGTTAGTTTGAAAGATAGGGCAAACTGGCAAGTTACGTTAACTAACAATCTAGAGCAGTGCCGTCAAGCGCGTTTTTGACCCCAAAGTTTCAATGGCCTACTAAAGAAATGGCCTGACTAGTAAGAATGCGAGTTAGCAAATTTGTTTTCACGCTATAGGATAAGCAACTAATTACTATTATTCTATATATACTCTGTTCCAGCTTCGGTTCTCAGCATTCGCAAAGCTAGAACTTTATATAACATAGCTTTGTGCCTGCTCACAAGGGACTAAAACAATGCCGATTTTCAGGATTTAAAATTTCGAAATTTACAAAGCTACGTTACATAGAGCTCTAGCTTTGAGCGTGCTGACAATCGAAGCTAAAACAGAGTATGTATCGAATCTGCTGCCGTCAGAGACAGGGAGTTGTATATCCTATACTATGAAAAAAATTTCTCTTTCTTTTGGTTGCACGCGCGTTCGATTGGCCTCAAAACGCTTATTTCACATTTTAACCCCAAAAAAATTTAAGGTTCACATGGCCGTTAATGGAAAGAACACCGTTTTTTGGCCCTAATTTTGAAAATATTAGTTCAAATATCTTGAAATTTTAATGAGATATGCGAAATAAGGTTTGTTATTTTTGTGCAAAGTTTCAAAAGTTCGTCTTTTATAGTTTTATTGTAAAAAAATTAAAACGATAATTAGCCATAATTAAAGGGCAACCTTAGTCTTCAAACAGTTTAAATTTGTTTTTTTCGGTATCACAGGTTCGAATCTCTTGAAATTTTAGGGAGAAGCATATTGAAGGATTTTAAATTATCGTGCATATTTAAACCGTTTGAAGACTAATCCCTTTAATTAAGGCTAATTTTCGTTTAAATTTTTATCAATGAAACTATAAAAGAGAAACTTTTGAAACCTCGCGCATAAATAAAAAAACCTTACTCTGCACATCTGGCACATTTCATTAAACTATCAAGAAATTGTTAAACGGGTTTCTTTCGAGCGTGCAGCATAAGCGTTATGGAATGGGCTGTGATCCACCGATTTAGTGTAAAAAAACGGAAGTCGCTCCTGTTACCAAAGTTTCTACATGGATAAAGAATGCGCGTGAGGAAATTTGTTTTCACTCTACAGGATAGGCAACTCCCTATCTCGAACGACAGCTTATTCTATTATGTACTCTGTTACAGCATCGGTTGTTAGCAAGCGCAAAGCTAGATCTAGTTTTGTAAGTGCTGACAAGAGACGAAAAACTTCAGGATCTTCAGAATTTAAAATATCCGCGAGTTTTTTAGCTCGAGTGCACGGACCTCCAGGCCTTAGTTTTAAATACGTGTAGGCAATTTCACACGTATTTTCTCCCTATTTTAGCGCGAGATTTCATTGATAGCTGGACCGAAACGCGCGCGAGAGTTTTTAAAATTCTTAGCGCGAGAAAATGGACATTTCAAATTCCAAGCGCGAGATAATGAACATTTCAAATTATTTAAGTCCAGCGAATAGCGCCTCAGGTGAGAGAATTTGGCAACTTAAATTGTCAAAATGAAAATAAAAATCGGCGCCGCGCACAGGCCTTGATTAACGTAGGCAACGCTTGATAGCACGTACAAAGCTACGTTACATAGAGACCTAGCTTTAGGCGTGCTGACAACCGATGTTGTAGCAGGGTATATACAGATTAAGCTGTCGTCCGAGATAGAGTGAAAACAAATTTCCTCACGCGCATTCTTTATCCATGGTTTTTACCTTTCGCTAAGCCTAATAGAACTTTGGACTATGACAGTAGGGGGTCATACAATTTCGAGTAATAGACGAATTGGTCTATTACAAACAGAGACACCAACACACGGGGGCGAGGCCGCCATTGGGATATCCTCCCTCTCGCCAAGAGGCTCCGCAACGCCAGACCAAGTCCGAGTTCACTACACGCGGCAGGCGAACTAACTCGCACCAAAATCCCTTCAGTATGTTTTTTTGCAACAGATATCAGATTTAAATTCAATTCCTTAAAAATTCAAAAACATTTCAATGGGAATTGCAAATATTTTTACACGAGATTACACGCATGGTTTTACCGAGTAAAGTTAAATTTGAAATAAAGGTCTATTAGTAATTAGTGTATGAATAGAAGACAAATAATAAAAATAATAATAATAAATTAATAAATCAACTTACAGGACACTTCTCCTTTGAATCCTTTTCGGAGCGTTTATTTGAGCTCGGTACCCATCCTGGGGCACATTTACATGAACCACCGCACTCTTTCCCCAAAGCTCTACATGGGCACCCGCCACGTGGGCCTCTGTTTCCCAATTCTCCTTTGATTGCTGCTCTCGTACAAGCATTTCTGCAATCACAACTATTGCGCTGCAAAATCGCTTTTACCACTTCAACAGGGATGTCTTCAATGTTATCCATTGATTACGATTGAAAACTCGCGAAAGGGTAATAAAAATATTTGAACAGAGTGACCCGAGTCTAGTGACTCAAAACCAGCAAATGAGAGAACTCAGGAGTAAAAAATTCTTACTCTTTTTACCATTGAAAATTTGAACAATAAAAAATAAAGGAAAGTTTTTGGTTTCCCTTTACTTAGACCGAACCTAAGCCCTCAAAATAATCTAATAGGCGTGACCTTTATGCATTTTACCACCAACATAGCATAAACCATAGAGAATGTATAGGAGTAGTAACGCCTAAACTTGGGACCTTCTGATGGATGTGTTTGGGAGTACTACCTACTATACTTCTGTTGATGAGAAGATGCCTATACAATCATAATTAGGGCTGGTGATGCTCTATAGAAAAACAAGTAGTCCGCTCATCTGCTCTTGAGAACGACTATAGCAAGGCGGAACTGAAAGCTATGCTGTTTAGTCCTCCTTATATTTATTCTCAATGATTCGAAGTTCGAAGAAATGCCCTAGGGAAGCTTTTTTTTCAAGTGCAGGGCAGTATGGAAAGTTTTGGAGGGCAATACCACCATGAAAACGGGATTAGGGGATAGTGAAACTGCACGTGCCAAATAATAGAGTAGAGGAGGGGTAAATTCTTTCGGTTTTGGATGGGGGGACTAAAATAGAGATGATGAAGGGGTTCATGATGATTTTTCCCGTTTTTTTCCTGAGGGCGCTACTTGAATGCAGGGCAAAATTTCTAGTTTTTGAAACTATGACCTGACTAGAAATTCCGTGATCCTGTGCTTTTAACGGACCGGAGAATTTTTCTTTATTGCCGTCTTTCGGTCGCTTCAGCAGCCCCGAAAACAGCTGTAGTGAGAAATGTTATTTACTAAAAATGTATGCGCTCAGTGTGATGTGCTGTTTGGATTTTAATGCTTCTAATCGTGGTGGCGTCGAGGTTTACGAATCCAACGTGTGTTGCGAAATGAAAATAGAGGGTGGATACTATATGATCTATGCTTTAAAGGAATTTGATGGCGACAGTCAAGCAAAACGGTATTAGGCCTTGTCAAAAGTTGACTGAGCTTTAGTGAGCCTTCGTCAGATTATCACATGTCAATGATATTAAAAATTGACCCTCGGATATCCTGTGACGAGGAGATGGTTATAAAATTACTAACTCTCGATTTTGGAGATAGATACTGTCTAGTGACACTTAAAGTAACGATTTAATCTTATAAACAGACTACCATCATAAGCACATATCGTAAATTAACCGATGTTGATATCAAAGCTTAATTGAAATACTGATACCAATTTTTTTAACTCAATGAATCTTCAATATCAACATCAAATATTATCTACTGAAAGAGATATCTACTTATATTCCATTCAATCTCGCAACATTTCAAATTTACGAATAGAAATGTGCAAATGAAGTTGAAACCGATTAATTGGGAAAATTGCTATATTGGTCACGATTACCCTCATCCACATTTGCCATTACCGATCACAGATAGATTTGCGTCCTTCAGTAGTGTTTATTATGCTTGTGAAATGGTAAGCGAAGTCTGTCATTAAAGTTTAAAATAGACATGGGCAAAAAGTGCTTTATTCATATCAACTCGATTACCGATTATCTAAATTTGACCAAAATTAACAAAATATTCTCTTCATGATTAAAAATCTTGTTTGAAGCAGCAACCCATCTAATCCTTATTTACGTTCTTTTGAAAAAAAGGTTGATACCTCTTTCAGTAGATGATTGATTGATATTTCAGTTTAATCGAGTTTAAAAAAAATTGGTTCCCCATTGGTTAAATTACAATATCGACCAATCGACAATCACAAATTTTATTAACTAAATTACAAAAAACCAGTTCAAAACCTTATTAGTTTTGAAACGAGGTAATTCTAATATTAAACATATGTACTAGTTAATTCCTCGTAGGTAATTAATTTATTGCCTTAGTGAAATTGATGCTGAATTTTATATACATAAAATAAATAAATTAACTTCTAAAATTTAAATTTAAAACGTGTGAATTATTTTCCAATTATTAAAAGATATCCACAAACATTCAAATTAACATTAATTAGACCTAATAAGCTCAAACTATCAAATTAAGAGGTTTCTTAATTGTAAAAAACTATTCTAATGCAAAAATCCAAAGCTTAAAAACATTTTATTTTTATATAAAACGTTGCGACAGAATTGCCCAATAAACAGTAAGTAAAATTACGTTATGAAAGAGGACGTGACGTACATTTGTTTGAATAAAGGTTTGGCGAGAGATCCAAATGTCGATTTGGATTTGGGTTAGAATATGCCCTTTGAAGCGCCCTGTCCAAATGGAGCCGATCCAAACGTTTAGATTTGGATCCTCGTCCAAATGATATAGATTTATTATCACAAAGGAACGAAACCCGAACGAATTGATCTGCACCTTCTTTCGGCTGAGAACTTATTTTAACCAGTAGAGACAACTAAACGATATGGTAGGGGTCGTTTCTATGGAAGCTAGTTTTGAAAAATAACATGTTGGTTGCCGCAAACATACCTTCATAAGCGTGTTAAATCGAGTGCCATACTTATTTTCGTTACGTTACATAAATGTTTATTAAGCCTAGACAGAAGCAATTACAAGTACATTTAGGTAATTACAAAGGTGAACAATATTTTAAAACTGCATCTTGACACGTTCGAGGTATACATGTGAAGTTTTTGTGTTTTGATTAAAAAGGTTCGAAAGATCTCAATCCTGTGTTAATGGTATTGAAACGTGTTAAAATTCTTACAATACAAGTTATGAAATAGGCCTTTTCGAATAAAAGGTAACGAATCCTGGGTGACTGGACATATGGCTAAAAGCGCCATCGCAGTTACGCTAATTTAAAGGTGACTTTATAATTGAAACGAAGAACTAACCTGATTTCGACGTTAAAAGACTCAGCCGCTCACGTTTATCAACTTTATACGCACGCGGCAGGACCATTTCAAAAATATGCCCCGAGCT